>NW_027106613.1:908906-916863 GCF_000696795.3 Halyomorpha halys
ACTATTTACTTTTGACCATTTATAAACTTTTTTCTACTTCTACACACTAGTCATCTTATTAAAATTCTTTGGTTTGATAAATATTACTCCATGGAAGCAGATATGGGCAAAAATTAGCTATAGTTGAAACTAATAACTAAAATTGCCATGGATACGATGTTTATTTATCAATGGTTCATTCATGAATCCATGACATGCCATGTCGTATCCATGGCGATTTTAGTTATTAGTTTCAACTATAGCTAATTTTAGCCCATATCTGTGAATGGAAATATAAGTTGTCATTTTTTCTTGAGGTTTTTCATCTTATTTTTAGTTTCCAGAGAGACCTGTGGATTGTCAATTTTTCTTTTATACAAGATTCAACATTCTCAAATACTATTCAAATTTTTTTTACCTCAATCATTGTGATAAATAAACTTATATTAAATATATATTGCTATGTTTTCGCCTTATTTGTATATTGAATATTTACAAATTTATTTTGAAGTCATGATCACTACGCTCTACAATTAATTAATACTACTCAATGGAAGTAACAATGGTATTTCTTCAACAAGTTCAAAATCGTCAAGTTAGTGAATAATAATTTGGTGAATAGAGATTCTAAAAATTGATAATAAAATATTTATTAAAATTAAAATCTAAGAACAAATCTTTGAAATCATTGGTGTACTGGTAAATCCAAATCTTTTTGTATTTGCTACTTTCACACACACCTGGGAAGTTTAAGTAGGTAATTTGAAATACTAAATCTGTCTTTTTATTTTATATTGCGAGATAATTGTAAAACACTGAAATTTACTGGACTGTCTATAAATAATTTGTAGGTTTTTGGTTTATGTGTAATTTTAATTGCTTCATTTATAATTTTTTTTTTAATAATAGTTATTTTCATATGATAAAGGTGATTCAATATCATCAATGACTTTTTCTTTTTTTAGCTATTCTGCTATTACTTTACTATTTGTCTGAGTTATTTTTATGTTAAAAAATCTAATTGAATTATTACTGTATGATGTTTCTTTAATGAATTTTATTTATTTTTAATAATAATTATTTTAACTGTTAAATAAAACATCTGTTATTTTTTTACTATTATGCATATACTGTCGTCGGCAAATTTTATTTCAGAGCAGATAATAATATGGATATGATTAGTAGAAACAAAAAATCTATTGAAAATATAAAACTGCAAAAAACCTTGGCATCATCCCAATAGTGTGACCTTGCAGGGTATCCAACTATTCGGTCAGGAAAGTGTTGCCAAACAGAGAAAGCAAAGTCTACTTCATCGGTGGTAAGGGTAGTATCCTCGTCTAGGCTCAGCATGGCTTCGGTTTTGACAAGAGGTTGAGGGGAGAACCTTTGAGAGGCACCTGGTTGGTGGAGTATGTAAAGGGGTGGACCACCTGGCGGCCAACGGTTACGGCTCGGGGGAGCTTTTTCACTCGTCCAGAGAACAACTATCTGTTGACAGGTAAATTCAAATAATGTTATAAAGCATAATTTAACATTTAATATTTGAGATTATCAATATATTTTAAAAATCATGCTTAGATCTGATAAATGCATGGAACATTTCAACTTAAATTAAATTAAATTTATCATTGGAATATTTCTCTTATTTATTTATTTTTAATATCTTTAAATAATGTTGAACTTATTTATTTTTTGTAGCTTTTGTTAAGTAAAAATGAAAAATATGATGTAAATTGTTTCGTTAAAACAATTTTATAAATAAAAAAGATTCACTTACGGCAGCTGCAAACTTGCTCTTAGCGACAGCTCTGACAAGCTTATAGAGGGAAGATGTTGGCGTTAAATTTCCACCAAGTTGGCAATAGATGAGAGCTGTAAAATTTCTACCAGGATCTGAACCCGCCCATGGGTATGCCCCTGTGTACTTCGGGAGCGAGACCAAACCGCCGGGGGCAGTGTTCCACACTCTACCGTCCCTAACTGCTTCTCCTGGTACCCTCTCACGAATTATCTAAAAATGTCAGACCATATTAATTTGCAATTAAAATTGAAATTAATTATTTATAGTTTGTAAGGAGATTTAACAATTAAATTAAACACATTTTGATGTGTAGAAAGAACAATTAAATACACTCAAGTATGTAATAATTCTTAAATCTTAAATTTAATATTGTAAATAATATGAACTAACTTACTTCATAGTTCAATTTTCAAATTCTGTTTCATTCTAATGCACATTTACATATGCTGAAATAATTTGAGGTACTACGGATCAAAACCTGAGGCTCTATCCTTTATAGACCAATAGACTACTAAAGATATAAATTTTACTAATAACAAAAGATAAAGTTTTGTGATTTCTAGCTATGATGGATCATATAATGACAATTTCTTGTTTAGAGCAAGTACAGCATTAATATACTACTCATAATGTAAATGGACAGTAATAAACGTCTAAGAAATAAGACAAAATAATTGTTACATATTCAATGGTCTGCTTTGCATAAAACAAGGGTTTTCCCTTAACATAATGGAAGATGTATCTTGTACTTAACATATATGGTAATAAATTCATAAATCATTAATATCTGATGTTTAATATATTATCAATAGAAGGGGTATAAATAACATAACATTATTTAAATGATAGATTAATTTATTAATGAGTTGTTTAAAAAAAAAAGATTCACTTACCTCCAAAGTTGTGAACACAATCTTCTCAATTGAAGAGAAGTATTTGTCCCACAAAATCTGAGTTTGTTGACGGAGGCTAAATAATTTTGTTGCTGGAATAGACCTAACTGTCTCTGGAACCTAATGGACAAAAGTTTTTTTTAAATAAAAGTAATAATTAATGTTCAAGATTTAAAATTTAGAATGATACTTATTATATTGAGCTCTTAAATATTTTTATCAAATTATTATTTTATAATAAATTATGTTTGTTATAAATAAAAATTTAAACGATTATAAATATGAGAATTGTATTTATTGTCTCTGCGGAGGTTGGGGATCTTATATTAATTATTTATAATGAACTTCTTACATTGATTATAAGTAAGGTTGCCTGCTCATTGGTAGGTTTGTAATTATTAGTTCTCAAAATACTGAAATTAAGTCTGTTAAATCTGTCCATCTGTTTTTTTGGGCTCTGTTCTGAGCAAACTCTACAACTTAAAACAATATTTTATTATATTTTGTGACCTTCTTAAAAGATTGTTTTTCCCTGAGGCAATGTGGCAGATACAGATAGCGCATACTACAGTCTGATAAACTACCACTACTTCTCTCTTGCTAACTCCTTTGCTCACTTTTTCATTTCAAGTACATGGTCAATATCGAATTTCCTCACTATATTGACTGTCTGAGAGGTATATTTTAGCAATAATATTGACACTTTTTCCTATATATATAGTTATTAATAATAAATTACACTATGTATTTGTAGTTTTATAGTAAAAACTGTTTTTTCATAATTGGGCATGACTATGAAAACAATTAAGTTGTGAAACGCCACCTAAATAAAGTATTATTGACTGATCCTCAAGACCCACAAAAATACATATCTACAACAGTCAAGAAAAAATTTATCAATATATATTTATATATTAAAACATTACTTACGATTGACTAATACAGTGTATTAAATATTTCTGTGATCTGACTAGCTCGAAGTTTGTGCCAGAACTGAATAAGATTGACTCAACCTCCATTTCAGTTCTTAAAAAACTGTTTTTTTCATTGTAGGGCATGATTATGTGAACAATAAAGTTGTGAAACGTCTCCTAAATATAATTGTATTATTGACTGATCCTCAAGACCCACAAAAAAATATTTATATATATATACCACATACAATTCAGTAATGTTGATTATGTAAAATGGGCTTTATGTTGATATGATGTAGTGACACATAGGCAGTCAAGTAAAGGTAAATTGTAATTGATATAAATTTGATATAAAACATTCAATGTTTGACGAACCTATTAAAGATTACAAAGTGTATTGTTGAGGTATCACAGAGACACAACCACTTTCTGCTCTAAAATATCTCCTTAAATTTATAATTTTTTCTGGAAGAGTTGTGTATTGCACCTCCTCATGCAATGGACTGCATTTGAAATACTCACATTTACAAATTATAAGAAAAAACTGACAAATTACATAGCATGACTAAAAGGCATTACCATAATGTTAAGGTTACCAGGTATGACCTTCATTCCTACTGTATCACTTTGACAAAACGTAATGTAACTTGAAATAGGTGAAACCAATGTCATTTTTACACCATGGGGTCCATACTCCTGAGATTTATAGGGCACCCTTTCACTTGTGATCAATAAATTAAAACGAATCAAAAATGAATTGAGAGGTAAGATTGACTTAGAAGAAGTAATTCATGATTTTTTTTAATCAAAAAACAAGAAAAGTACCTCTAACAAATGTTTACTTTTCAAATATTAAATAAATTAATTATTTTAACAAGAAATTTATAATCCGAAGTTGTCCAGAAAATTATTTGAAGGGCCTTCATATCTCAAAGTTAAAGATGACCCGAGGTAAAACAGATTCAAATGGATTCTAAGGAACTGTTTTCTTTTTTTTTAAAGTTATTTAAAGTTGAAAAAAAAAAAGGAAGCAAGTATTACATACTATTCATAAAGTCTTCAAAATGAAAATTTTAAACTTGTATTTCTAAAAAACTAATTAATTAATGGGTAAGCAGAAAATTAAATATATATATGATTTGGTTAAAAACCTTTTAGTTAATCAGAAGTCTAAGGGTTACACCGGTAAGTTAATTGTTGAAGTAACAATGTAATAATAACAATAAAGGATGAAGTTAGCATCAGTTATAAGTCGGGCCCATTGTCTTGAGTGGCGAGATTAAGCGTCGGCATGTGATAAATTTAAAATGTACTACGCAATCTGCTTCTATCATTACTTAAGTCTACATGAAAGTGGAAATAATTAATTATAATTTAGGAATAAAAGAAAGAGTAAAAAAAAAATATCTTACAGGTTTAGAAGCTAATAACGTAAAATTTGGAAACGAATTTTATATTATTATTAACTTCAATGACCCACTTTTACTATCAACTTTTTATTTAAAAAAACTTCCCACTTTTCGGCACTTAGGCCATTTTCAAGGAGACAACCAATAAAAATTATTTTCATATTATTACTATATTACCCCCTCACATAAGACTAATGATTTTGAACAAACCTTACTCATTAAATTCTCTTTTTTTTCAGGCTAATTTCCCATGTCTTAAACCACATAATTCAATACAAAACTATTCTTGGAAAAATATTTTTCCTTTTCTATTAACCTCATTAACAACATTAACAACAAATTTTTATTGTTAAGAATAAGAAATCAAATCACATACAGTCCACTCATTAATCCAACCCGCGTATTCTAAAGTGAGGTAGCCATCTGTTGCACCTAGCAATCAGTTGAAGGTGCACTTCATACAATAGTAATAATGGAATTACTTTATTATTAATTTTTCTATTATATAATTTAACCCACTGTATCCCCCCTCATTTAGTATATTGTCTTTCTTAATCACTTAAATTTATTGTATCCCATTATTTTAACTTTATTTCTTCTTTGTTTTTCTATCTATGTAAATTTTTTTTAATTTATATATTTTTTTTATTTATTTTTATTTTTTAAATATTTCTTCCCCTCCCTTATTATGTATATCATCATTTATTGTTTACCTAATTTTAATATTTTTTACACTGTTAACTTTAAAATTATTTTCAAATGTAACGTACTTAACTGCCATCCCCACTCCTCCCAATACAAACGGTTTACTCAGATTTTGACTTCCGTCAAAACGGTATGAATTCTGTCTCGTTCATTTTCATTTGATTTTATTCTTATCCCTTTTCATCTCTTAATTTGCACTTCTTTAATATTTCTTCTCTTTATCTGTTACTATTACCGTTTTAAATTAGTTAAGGACGCAAGTACGAGTGCACCTGCACTGATAAAGCCCAGACCTGAGTCAGCAATCCTAAGTCTTTATATTCCCATCCCGATCTTCCAGACAGGCAGTCAGACACATTCCAGCATCTATTCATTCAGTCAGTAGTCAGTAGCCATACATATTAGTTCCGTTATTCTCTATAGTAACAGTTGATAATTAAGTGATAATTATTGTTAATTGTATCAATTTTTCTAATAAACAATTTTTTTTAAACCAATTATTGAGGCCGTTATCGTAATTATTTATTGTTTATAACCTTTAATTTTTACGTTTCATTGTATACCCTTGTTAATTTCCACTTTTTTTTTTTGTACTTATATTAAGTGTTTGTATCTTTTTTAGACCTACAACGTGTGGCGGAACGTTGGCTCAAATAAAAATAGTACACAAATTTACTATTTGAGTTTAATTTGACTGCACCTGGACCATATTCCATTTATTAATAGTAATAATGGTTTTTTTTCTCATAATGGAAATATGGGAAAATGAAATGTAAATCGAAATAGAAAAAGGGGATGTATTACCATCATAAATAATAAAGAAGTTGCCATTTTGAAACGAGCGAAGATCGATTGAAACTCAAAGTAGGGTGTGCAATGTGACAGTTGGAAGATGCGTGCACCGCACCATATTTTTAATTTTTATTTTTACTATCCCGTGGCTTTGGGATAGTGATTCAAAGACATTTAATTTTTTTCCTCTATCATCGTAAAAGGCCTAGAATATGGGAATATGAAACCAATGGTAATGATGAGATCCGAGTTCCATCCTGGTATGAATTACGGCATTGTGCCAAATTAAAAATTAAATAAATAAAAAATAGAATAACATCGGCTGTTAGCTCGGAAGGATTTGATTTTATTGATTTATACATATCTCAATTAGACTTTCATATTTTTAGAGGAGATGGGGAGAAAGTTTTTTTTGTTAAGATTACAAAGGTACATAATATGAAAAACTTCTCAAGGAATACATACTCAAGAAACAACCAAAATATGGAAAAAACGGAATTAGGGAAAAGAATAATAAGTTTCCTTTATTCTAATATGCAGATTATTAGTCCCAAAGAATTAATAAAATACAAATAGTTCACCTAGCATCATTGTACAAAACAAAAAAAAAACAGATACATCCAATAAAAATACATTCCATCGAAGGATTTTGAATCCAGGATGTTGAGGAATTCGCGAAATTTGGAGGAAGGTGGAAGAGGCTTTACGAAAAGATACGGAAAAGGAATTCCTGAAAGAAGTCCCATGAAAAAAAAAAATGTTTTACAAAGGAAGCAGTTCTATGAGAGAGAATAAAAAGTACCTTGTGGTCTAGTATTTGAAAGAGTGGAAGGATAAAAGATAATGTGTAGCCAGATCATCGACTAACCAAAAAACAAAATTTTTTTTATACAAATATTAAAATAAATAAAGTTATAATGGTCTTTTGAGGAATTCAATATGTACAAATAGATCCCTTCAAGAGAGAGCAGAAAGCAGAAGAGACAGTATTTGAAAGTAGAACAAGAGAAAATATTGGCAATTAGAGGAAAAATAGAATTCCAGAAAGAATAAAAAGTATAAAATGAATAGCTTAGAGTGGGAGTGAATAGCAAATTTGAGTTGAAGCGGATTTTCAAAAAGCCTTCGCCTAAAGTTCCTTTAATTTTGTCTATTTATTTATTTTATGGATGAATAAAAAATAATAAAGAATAACTGCAGGAAAAAAAAAAGGAAAAATCAAAATACCCGATTGGAACGGGAAAAGCTGAGACTGTCCGACCTTTCCTTCTCTTTTGTTAAACTGTTGTATTTCTGGCAGAGACAAAATCTATATTTGTTATAAGAAGATGGCCACGGGACCTTCTAATTTAAACTAATGTTGAAGTACCACCAATGGGTGGTTCCTTCCCAAGATTTTCAAGTGTATGAAACATACTACATATTTACCTATTGTATTATTTTGTACAGTTGTAAATTACA
>NW_027106613.1:917333-928683 GCF_000696795.3 Halyomorpha halys
GTAAAAAAAATCAATCTGATAATCAAACTATCAGTATGAAAAATAAATAAATAAAATAACATAATGATAAAATAATATATACAATATTTACACAATCGACCTGAGGATCCCTGAGCCCACTCTATCCCCCACGTGTGAGGGGTAGGGCAGAGCTCAAGAGATCCCAGCGCATACCTCTCGCCGCATCACTGGTAATGAGCCAGTGGAGGCTGAGCAAGTGCGCTAAAAACTAAAAATTAAATATGTAACATTTTTTATTATTTTTATTTTGCCTTGGCACAATTAAAATTAAGAATAATTTGTATTCAGGTAAAAATAAAAATTTTGTGCTTAGAATCTAAATTTTTACTAGCATTTTACGTTTTAGACATCAAAGAACAAATTTTGTTCTGTGTCTTTGTTAAGTCAAATCACTAAAAACTAAACATATTCATTGCTCCCATAAAATAAATAAATAAAAAAAAACGCGACAAACTACAACGTTAATATAAGTGGAAATTCTACATTAAAATTAAATTGAAAAGTTTTCAAAGAGGACCGAACAAGATAGAAGAGACAAGTCAACCATAAAACCAAAAAGTTAGTATAAGAGCTAAAAAGCTGTCTTAAAGCAGTTGCTACCGACTTGGAGATAGAGGACTAAGTTGGTTGGCAACTGTGACGGCCAAGTTTACTCCAGATCAACATTATCAGTTGCGACCTAGCTCCAATCACGGACTACAGCTGAATAGCTCCCCCCCCCCCCGTTCTACCAACTCAAATTGTTCAATTAGCAATTTCATTCGGGCCGTCCGACTCAATTGACAGTTAAAAGGAACAATAATACTCAAATGACAATAGGAATTCACTCCTTACTCCTCAGCCACCTCTATTTTCGTACCCACGCTGAAAAGGCTCTTTCCATTACATTTGCCTCGATTGGAACATTATTCAGGAAGAAGAAATAAAAAAGGCTTTCTAAGAAGTATTATTTTCAAGGATCATTCTTTTTTTTTTTTTTTTTTTTTTAAAAAAAGAGATTTAATCAATATCAAAAACAGGTGCCTGAAAAATACTAAAGACACTCTTTCCATAAAAATATATTCATAATTATTCAAAGGAGACGCAAACCATAGAAAATATGGTTGTATGACAAGAGTGGAGATTTAAGATCAACCAATGGCGTAACAAAACAACTGAGAAAGGAATGTATAATAGAAGTTTGGTCCTCACTGGACGGCAACGCAATATACATGTTACAGTCAAATCAGATCATAGATAATATAAACCAGGGTTATAGAATTTCAACTTTCACTAGAGTACGTTAACCTCAACTGAGCACGGTCAGTGATTTTTAATATTCTGCAGGCCGTGTTATTATTAGACGACCATGATTACGCTAAAAGTGTCCCTTCTTGGCGGGTTAATAAACGGCTTTCCACAGCTCTCAGATGATAGCTGATTAATAGCTTAGATAATAGCTTGATTAATGCTCCTTCCTTTATTATGTTTTTAAAATAAATTTAATACTTTTATTTATTCATTGAAATTTACAACTATATATAAAAAAAAATACAATAAGTAAATGTGATAAATGTTTCAGAATAAATGATAATCTTAGGAAGGAACCACCCAGCGGTGGAACTTCAATTATCGCTTTAAATTAGAAGATCTATAAGCCATCTTCTTTTCGGATGTCTCAGAGGATTATCAGAGACTGTTAAGGATAAGAGATTACGAACTAATGGGTTTGAGTGGGTAAGGATTTTGGAATGAAAGGAGGTATATCTATTTCGGGGCAAATCTGCAGCGAATCAGATAATGAGGTCTTTACTATACAATACTGTTATAAAAATAAGATCTATTAATAAAAAATAAATAAATCTGGAACCATGGTCAAGATTGGCTAGATACTTATTAAACTTTATTCTGAATTCCAAATCTGATATGCACGAAACTTTTTAATTTAATATATTATTTCTAAAGATATTAGAAGTCATTAAAAGTAAAAACTGATTTATCAACCTGCTGCGTTTAATTAGTCATTTTTTACCCGAGCTGTATTTTACTGGAACTCCATTCCCTCTAACATACGTCATGTACCTTCCCTCGTTTAAAACCCTTCTATTCAACTACCTTTTACTTTACCAATCTAATCCAATATTATAATAGTACAGATATTTTGTAATACCCTTTTTGTTTTGTTTTTTATGTATTTAGTCAGTTAATTTTTTAATTAAATAATTTTTTCTTTTCTGTATGTAAGTTATAATTAATGAGGTGTAGACAGTTGACCGTGGATTACTGATTGGAGAAGATGGTCAAGGGGGGATGCGGTCAGCAAAGGAAAACATAAATAAACAAAAAAATATTTATTCATGCCAACGTTTCGACTTGAATTTTAGGTCTTCATCAGGGCTATAGAACAAAGGAGATAACAGCCATCATTTAGAGAAACATAAAATTGAAAAGAAATAGTATACAAACAAATTTGGAACTATACAAAATATTGAATTGAATAATAAATAATACAAAATTGATAATTGAATAATAAAAAATAATTGATTGATAATCATGGAATTAGACGGTAGCAGATTGATAACAGTGAAAGATGAAATATAACATTATGTAGGTAAGAATATATGTAAGTAGTGTCTAAAAATTGAAAAACAAATTTGAATCTACAAATTGAACAATATGACAGAAAATTAAATATAGTGAGTGACTTATATATGAATTAAAGTGTGAGTATTAACTTATATATCTATAAATATAAATAAATAAAATAGGAAAAAGGTAGAAGAAGAAATATGGAGAATGGGAAATGAACAATGTAAGAAATGTGAGAACGACAGAAGAAACTTACAGTTATGCGAGGAATGTTGGCTAAAACTGATTGATTTGTAGAAAGCCACACTAGAGTGAGCGACGGAAGGACAAAGGATTCATTAGAAACGTAACTAATAAGAAAGACCGTTAAGACGAAACAGTTGATACGAAATGAAAATGATAAAATAGAAGTAAAATTATGAATACAAATTAATGTTAATAATAATAATAAAAAAAAGTGTGACCACACGTTATTATAAAATTAAAATTACCTTTGTAACTGTTCTAACGGGACTTAGTCCCTGAATAAAAAACTATTTTTCATTTAATTTCATTTCATAATATTTTTTTTTTGCTACTTATGGTTCTGTTATTGAAATCTTTCCATCGTATTCTGACAAAAAATTATTTATTTCGAATATTTATTATCTTAGGTATAAGGTGAAATTATTCAAACATTGCACAGCTATTTCTTGATATTAGGCGTCATCGTTTTTAATAAGCGACATGAATAATGTTCTATACAATAAAGACTTGATGGTGTTGTACTTATGGAACACTCGAGACTACGACGTGCTCAAGAGCTTTATATTTTAAGTGTTATTGTAGCGGGTGGCTAATAGGGTGGCTATAACGGCGCGAAGATGTGAAAGGCTCAAGAGGATATGGCCCCAAGAAGTGGGAGGAACAGTACATCCAATATGAGAGAACTGCTTCTGGCATTGGAAAGGATCATTTATAAGGCTGGCAATTGCCTTGGCTCCGTCAGGTTATCGCGTCCCGGCTACTGATGAAATTATCAACCTTTCTCCCCCTTCTCTTAAGGATTCTTGCAAGGGAACTCTAGAGTCGATATCTCCTTTAAAATAAAGTAAAAAAAAATAACTGTACACAATTGATAAGTTTCAATAATTCCAATTTACTTTATGGATCTATATAAGAATAGAGTAAGTCTTATTTTTAAAGAAATAATTAAGTACAGGAGATATAGGTTTTTGGTCGGAAATAATTCTCATGAAAATAAGCTTTCAAATTTATCCCTTGTTGTTGGTGCCTATTTACTGAAAAGTCCAGGAAATCATGCTTTTTTTCCCCTCTAAACTTGTATATTATTAATATCGAGAAAATTATGGTTTTTAAATGAATAAATTAAAAACAATTAACAATTCACAAGCTGTTCTGGAGATTAAAAAATAAATTGAAATTCCAATAAATCCCACCAAATCACATTTACCCTTCGACGTAAGCCCATGACCTCTTCCCCTACAATATCCTTTAATAATACCCCACTTATTCCTGTCGAACAGATCCGTTACTTAGGACTATATCTCGACAAATGACTGACATGGAATCCTCATACAAGACTAAAAAGACAAGAAACTGCTCGTAGATTCCGACTATTACAACATTTACTAGATAAACGGTCTAAATTGCCAATCCATTAGAAAAGACTGATCTACATGATTATTATAAGGCCTATCTGGACATACGGAGTTGAGCTTTGGGCTTTGGGGCAAATTCCTCCAGAATCCAATCCTTACAGTCCAAAATCCTTCGTAAAATCCTTAATGCTCCTTACTTTGTCACAAATCAAGTCATCCATCAGGACCTCAATGTTCCATATGTTGCCGATTTGGCCAGAACCAGATACCGTTCCTTCCATAATAAACTTCTCAACCACCCAAATCCACTTGTTTCTAACCTGGCTTCTCCTTCATTACCTAATAATCCTCCTAGGCGTCTGAAAAGAAGATGTAATTGGAGTTCTATCAGTGGGTAGATTCTCCACATGTTTTTATCATGTCACTATGTCACCTACAGCAAATTTACTTGTTGTTACTTATTTGTGTATACAGTTGTAAATATCAATAAATAAATTATTAAAAAAAATAAATAAATTGAAAAGTCCCAAGGAAAAATGATCAGTACTTATAACTAATACTTCCAGGAGTAGTTTTAATTAAAAATATTTAAATATAAATAAAAGTGATTGGAGAAGATGATCGGGGGGTGCGGTCAGCAAAGAAACAACATAAATAAACAAAAATATATTTATTTATGCCAACGTTTCGACCTTCTGGCTCTCATAATTTTACATTTAAATATTTTTATATGTTTTAATCTCTTATTAACTATTTTATTTCAACGTTCGTTTTTTGACCGTTGGATTTCTGTTTATCTAACGTCTTTGTCGACCTGCACTCTAACGACTATTCCTGCAATTTCACACAGTTTAGCAGAAATCTCTGCCTACAACTGTAAGTTATTTTTTTCTCTCTTATTTCTTTATTTCCTATTCTCCATCTTTCTTCTTATTTTTTATAACATTGTTTTTACATACTTCCCGTTAATATATCCGTTTTTTAAACGCCCTTTATATATTGATACATTTTATTACTTTTTGGGCTCCCATTATTTTACATTTTACACCTTTTTATGTTAGTTTTTTCTTTTTCTTTTTTTTACTCTCACATTGACTATTTTATCTCTACGATCTTTTGACCTTTAGACTTCTATTTATGTAACGTCTTTTGACCTGTACTCTAGCGGCTTTTCCTGCAATTTATATCAATGTAGCCTGGATTCTCTTCCTATAACCTTACTCTCGCATTTCTTACTTTCTTCATTCCCCCTTCTCTATTTATTTGTTCTTATCCCCTGTTATTTCATATTACAGTATTTTTTTTCATAAGCTCCATTATTAATTTAACCAATTCCTTATAGATTCTTTCCACTCCATCATTTATTTATTACTCACATTTATCTGTATATAAATAATAATGTAATCAATCTACTACTGTCTTTGTCCATAGTTATTAATCACTTTTTTCTCTCTAAATGATGGTTGTTGTCTTTTTGTTTTTATAGCCCTGATGAAAACCGTTAAATTCAGGTCGAAACGTCGGCATAAATAAATATTTTTTTGTTTATGTAGTTACTTGGCTGACCGCACCCACCGATCATCTTCTCCAATCTACGGTCAACTATCGACCCATCATCATAAATAAAAGTGATAGACCGTAATATGGAGGAGATGGTCGAGGGAATGGAACAAAAAATAGTTTTCAACTATTTATTTGCCGACGTGTATATGTTGAAAATGTAATATAACAAGATGAAAATAAAGTAAAGGTGTAAAGGTGGGGTTAAAAATGATGTAAATATAAATGAAAAAAATATATAAAATGGAACAAAAAGAAATACAATTAAGTAAATATAAAAAAGAAATAACATTGAGTTTTTGATATAAAATAAAAAAAAAAATTATACACATTAAGAGACGGAAATTTAAGAAAATAAGATCGATAAATAAAGGTTAAGAAGAAAATAATAATAATAATGAATAAAGGACAACTCTATACCCTAGATCCCATCCCTCTCCTATACCGCCCCCACGTCGTCTACCGTATTCCTTACTCCTCCTTACATTGTAATTCTTCCTATATAGGTGAAACCAAGAACCACCTCAGATCCCGTATTTCTCAACAAAAGCTATCCGTTTTTTTTTTAAACTTTATAACCGCACCGAGACCATATCCTTCATATATTTTTAATAATGTGGCAGAGGTTTAGAAGAAGAAAAGAGTTTGAAAAGGATCCATCAATCGAAGGGGACGAAACATTACTAAAATATACATATATACAGAATAATATACAGAAATACTACGAACAAAATAAATAAAAAATACAACTAAGGTTTCAATTTGAGAGTTGTACTATTAGACGTGTTTACCTGAGATAGAATGTTTCAAAACCAAAATTTATTTCTAAAAATGAGAATTCATTGTTTTTGAAAGACTATATCTCAGGAAATTACGTACAGATATCTACTAACAAATTGAAACTAGTTAAATGCGTCATAAATTCATTTTTAATGTTTATCTTCGTAGGAAAACAGTTTACATGATATTTTCTAAAATAAATTCAAGTGCTAACAAAAGAATTTAATCGCTAAAATTTTCAACCATTTATTTTTCCTTATGTCAGTAAATCGATGCTGAGGGCTCGAAGACCTTTAAAAGAAGTTTGACTTCTTCCTCCATGTCTAAGGATTCAGGTCATTCGTCCCACTCTGCGTGGGTTGAAACGCTTTTGTGTACAACACTGCTCAAGTATAACTCAACCCCTTTTGAATATAATACTTTATTTTTACTTTTGATAGTATATTTATAAGAAAATTATATTAAAAAGACTAAAATAATATCTTTTTTTTTTTTTCATACCCTCCTGTAATGATTTTAGTGAATATTTGGTAAAAATAATATCTTTTTTTTTGGAAGGCAACTATGCTCACCCTCGCTACGATATGCAACTATGCTTTGTACTCGCTTCGGCGGTACATATACTAAAATTGGAACGATTAAAAATAATATCTTCCATAAACTGATCATTTTACCTGTTTCAAAAGGCATCGTATGAACGGGAATGAAAGAACTGAATTAAGAATTTTATTATCCGGTTTTAGTACTGGGTGATTCCAACAGCGATACGTCGCCATAGAACCCATAGGTTTTGAAAACGATATGGAATCGTTTATAGGCTGTTGATCCAGTCTGTTTCATCTTCACACCACACTTTTATTTCCCAAAGGGGGGATATTTCAGTAAATGGCATTTTATATATCATAACGCCTAAGGAACCTTAGTTTTAATCAATATCAAGCACATAAATTACTAAGAGGAATTGTCGAGAAACTAAATAAAGGATATAACGCTATATAAATTTTAATAACAAGTAATAAAAAAGATGATAAATAAAATCAGATTATATATACGGTGGGATGAAATATTCCATGATACTAATGAATAAAATCAAATATTGGAGAGTGAGACTCAAACAATCTATAAATATTAATCCCACGTGATTATTAAATTACACTAATCCAGATTCCGAAATCATTAATTTATATTCAATAGATTTCATAATAGCTATAATATGATTTTTCTGTATAATTCTCCTTTTTGAAATTAATGGATATCTATAAATAAAGAGATATTTTTTATTAAAGAACGGTTGCGCAAGGTGATTTATCCATGATTACGCTCAACCACCAGATTTTTCCCCAGTTAAGGATAACTACTCTGTAGAGACTTGGTGTGCCCTAGGATTTGAAATATAACAATTTCAATGACATGTTTAAATTTATGTAACTGACATAAAAGTTGAAGAATAATTTATATAATGTTATTAAATAAAAAAATATTAATATTGGAGTGATACCAATGGTTAGTTTCTCTACATGCCTCTATCACTCCATTTTTATCTTGTCTTTGTTGATTTTTAAAAAAGTTTTCTCTTTGATTTTACGACTTTATTAATTATTCGCAAGGAATATATAATAGTTTAATGATTAGAGAAGTTTGTCGGGGGGTGCGGTCAGCAAAGAACAACATAAAAATAAAACCGTTTAATAAACAAGACCATATTTATTTATTTTATGCCGACGTTTCGACCTGAGTTTCAGGTCTTCATCAGAGCTATAGAGCAAAAGAGATCACAACAATATTTAGAGTAACATAAAATTGAAAAGGAATAGGATACAAACAAATATGGAATTACACAAAATATTGAATTGAATCATGTTTGTATAATATTCCTTTTCAATTTTATGTTTCTCTAAATGTTGTTGCTATAGCCCTGATGAAGACCTGAAACTCAGGTCGAAACGTCGGCATAAAATAAATAAATATGGTCTTGTTTATTTATGTTGTTCTTTGCTGACCGCACCCCCCGACAAACTTCTCCAATCATTAATCTACGGTCAACTATCTACACCTCATAATAGTTTAATAATAAAATAATTATTTGTAGAACCTGAAACATAAACTAAATAAGCTTACCAGTATATAAATATATAAATAATGCTTTTCGCGTTACTATAAAATTACAAATGATTTTTCTTTGAATTATAAAAAAAGAAGAAATGTAATAAATAAAAATCTATGCCGAGGTTTTTTACAGGTCAAATTGAGGTATTTACTAGGTGTATTTTTATGTAAATATAGTTGTAAATAGCAATAAATACACAATTAAAAAAATACATCAAAAGAGTAAAATATGATATTATAATCAATTTTGTGAGGAAAAAATGAAATGTTCTATTAATAACTCCAAATTTCACTATATTTTTATAATCTCTGTCAAATCATAAATTAAAGAAAATGAAACTAAACAGATTAATTTTATGAAAATATGTTGAAAGCTTAATATTACAATAAGCACAATAATTTTAGTAACTTACTATTTCTACCACGTGCTCAAGTAAAATACGGGGCTAAGAGAACACAGTCCCGCATGACCCAACTGTCTTGCGGAAATGTATTTTCATCAACAGAAGGCTTGGAATTGACAAGAAAAATTGAGATTAATCAAGTGGGGACGAAGAATCAAAGAATTTACTTTATATTAGATAGGTTACTATATAAGTGATAAAAACAGTTTTCGGTAGTGCAAATATCACTTTAGGGTAAATCTCTAGAATGGTAGAAATATATATTGATTATTTAAAGAAATAATTAGTCTGATGTTACCTGAAGGAGAAGCCTTTCGTCCGCCCATATGACTGCCTTGTTCCAGTCGATGACCTGAGAGAAAGGAAGAGCCCAGCCATTGGACAGCAATACTGGAATGCAGCCAGCCTGGAGTGCCTCCAGGAACCTGAAGGAGCCCAGCCTACGTCCTCTGGGGACCAGGCACAGCGTCGAATTGTGTAGCAGCACTTCGTACTCGTACCTAAGCAATACCAAAATCATTAATGGTACAAGGTCCTACAAGGTACAAGGTATAATAATAAAACAAAATAATTTTAAAGTATAAGAAAGCATAGAAACAATTTTTATTTACTAAAAATAAATTAATTATTACGTTAGAACTCATAAGTTGAAGAATGTATTTTGTATAGTGAAAAATATATATTAAGAAAAGGATGTCTTTCAGTACATTCGAGTAATAATTTATTAGTTTGCGCAGCTGAGTATTTATATACATAAATAATTGACAGTATGATTTCAAATAATGAAGAACGTATCCAGGGTTGCGGTCAAGAAGGAACAAAAATAGATAGTTGTTAATAGATAGATATAAATAGTTGTTAACGATTTTTGTTTCATTTTGACAGCAACCCTGACCGCCTTCTTCATATATTATGTTTCCAACGCATTCCTTCATTTTAATAGAAAACATGGATTAAACCAGATTTAACTATTATCATTTACAATAAAAATACCAAATGTCACTACTGATTGTGAGATCTGAGGTGCAGCATACAATAATAATAACAATAATTCCAAAAAAATGTTATAAGAATCGGAATAGAAGCCCCTTGCTTTAATAGAAATAGTCAGTTGCATCGAGAACAAGAATCGATAGACGAATTCATCAAAAAACGTTTAATTAAATTTCATCCACAATTACCAGCAGCACATTTTCTACTTTTTCAGTTTCAATTTCTATTATTATTATTTTTAGGTGGAGTAGTTTACGACGAAGGAAAACCAACTTCCTCTTAAAGACTGAAGCCCAGGCCCTAACTTTATTGTTTATAATTAACATTAATGTTTTTTTATAAAATTATTTTTCGTAATAAAATTTAGTTATCTATTTCATTAATTCTATAAGTCAGTTATCTATTTTAATGATACAAATGTAAAAGGTATTCCTGATGTTTAGTTCACGTTAAACTGTGTTAAACGGAGAAATATTTCCTTCTTTTATGATGTTAAAACGATATAATGTTTAACATGGTTGAGAGCCTGTTAATAGGCCTGCTAAATGGAATATGACGTCACGCAACAGACCAGCCGAGCTTCACACAATTTTGCCTGATGTTTTGGTAGGTCAGTTGCTCGTAATTTTTTTTGTTCTTATTTTGACCGTTTTTATATAATAACAAAGTAATAAATAAAAATAATAATAAAGTAGCAGAAAAGACTAAAAGAAAACAAGGGACAAGTGAGGTAGAGAAAAGGTGATATAATGAAGCTGTTTGAGGAGTTGGAAAGGTTTATATGGACTTTTGAGAATTTGGTTGGTATGAGGTCAAGGACAAAAGGGATATGTAGCCTATAATATTAGTCGTTTCATTTATATTTTTCTTTCTTAATTTTATTCTTCAATTACTATTATTATTATTATTTTGTTTAATTTATTTTTACTTTTTATTGTTTTAAAGCATTTAATAACAATAATATTGTAAATAGTCAGGGGCGTCTTTTACAAGAGGCTAAATCCCCAGATAATCAATTGTTTAAATAATATAAAATCGTTGAATAATAACCATGTAAGGCCCACCAAGCCGACCTGGTAATAAAGAAATAAACCATCAAATAAACGCATTCGTTATATATCCCTTTGATAAATTGTTGAATAAACGTGTAGTTTATTGATTAGAGGCCCTATTGAATTCCTTTAATTTAACAGAATGATCTAAGGAGTTTTAAATTTTAAGTTTAGTACATCCACACACAAGACTGAAACGACAAGAAACTGCTCGTAGATTCCGATTGCTACAACACTTACTTGACAAACGCTCTAAACTTCCCAT
>NW_027106613.1:929283-947267 GCF_000696795.3 Halyomorpha halys
AAAAAAAAAAAAAAAAGTTTAGTACGAAGATGGCACCGGTTTTTTTTTATATCTATAAGAAGAACAAGATATCTTAGAGTGCCAGATAATTATAATTAGATCGCTTTAAATATAACTGTTGAACCGGATTTGGGCATTATCTCATTTGTATCTAAAAACGAAACATGGTAATGAAGTTATTGTTGCTTTCCGTGGCACTAAGCTATCTCCGTAAAGGTTATTGCTCAATCGTTCCAACCACTCGCTACCTTCGAGGTCATTCCTGTTATGTCCCATTAAATCAAAGGAGCACATTTCCATTTCAGCCAGTTATTAAGCCAGCCTTCATAGCTCTAGATATTAAGTCTAAGAGCTTCCTCAACTTATTTTCCTTTATGCTAGAGTTGATTTCCACTTCTTTTTTTTTTTTTTTAACTTAAGTTGTCTTTAACGGGGTTAATGATAACAATAACTGGATAAATTGATAGGGAAAAATAATAATAAATAAAAAAATGAAGCTGTTGATCAACAAAAATGGTTTGTGTTTACTATTCCTTCTCTTACTTTTCCTCAACAGCCAATAGATTCACCTCTACCCCACATTAAAAATCTTGGAATACCTTCACCTCTCCTGCAACAATCACATTTCCTAAATGACAAACAAATCCATAACTGTACTCAAACAATTCCTAAGATTCCGTCATTCCATTCCTCAGAACACCCGTCAGCTCCTAGTATCCTCTCTCGTCTTCCCCCACTTCGACTACGGTTCCTTGGTCTATGGAGGGCTATCTGCAGGTCTAGAGTTGAGACTGAAGAGACTCATGAATTGCTTCGTAAGATTTATCTTGGGGTTTCCCAGGCGCAATACCTCTTTAGTGTTTTCCTATTCCAAGGTTTTAAAATTAAAAACCCTTGATCTCCCCACCCTACGATCATCCATCCATTCACAAAACACCAGATCCCAACCAATCGATTTTTTGAACTTATTTATCCATTCAAGTGTTTCCTGTAACCGGTTTTTTTTATTATATTTTCCTTTTAATCTATGTGTTAGTCTTATTCTCGTAAAATGTATCTATTTGTTTGTTCTTGGTAAACTGATCTACTGCTGTGACTATGAATGATGGTCTGATCTCACATTACCGTCTAATATTGAATTTGTTTAGCGGGTCAGGTGAATTCCGGAGAGCGAATTTGTTGATCGGGTGAATTGGAAAATTGTGAAAGGGTGAAATTGGAGGATCAGAAATGAGAAGGAAAAATAGGAATAAATTGAAACATTTGTATTTGTTGTACAGACCGAAATGGATTGTAAAAGGAAACTGTAGGGGGGCAAAAATTGTTTATTATATCTTATTATTGTATCTCTTTTTTTTCTGATTATACCATGTATGTGTAATTTATATATGTCCGATTACGGATTGATAAGTATGCTGAGTGAGATAGCAACCTAATGTATTTAGGCAGCATAGATAAATAAAGTATTTCTCTCTCTCTCTGCCCTCCCAAAGAACCACTTCCTTAAGCAAATCCTTCGTCATACATGCAACCTCCTGAATTTTTCTTTCTATCTCCATTCGCCAATCCTCATCCATCCTTTCCTTTAAAGAACACCTGTTTCTTCACCAACTACATAACTAAACCTCTGCATCACTGTGAGCTATTTATATATCCATTATTGAAAACTATTATGAATTATAATTTAACCTAAGGTTTTCATGTTATTTCAACGTGTGCGCTGAAACTTTTAAAATGTCTGCCAGACAATTTAATTTTCTGAACAATTTACTAATTCTTAGGGGATATTTGTCCCAGAATAAAATTATTTTTTCATTCATTAAAGCTGGTGATTCTCAAGAAAAGGACAGTTTTCTCCCCTCGGTGAACGGGTGTTTCATGTTACGTCACGAAGTTTCATTAAAAAAAAAACTTTTAAGTTTATAATAATCGTTAGTAGAAAATCTAAATAATAATTAGCAACTAAAAGTTATGTAAGTAATGTTTTTATATAATATTAAACCAAAAAAGGTTTAATTAAATATATCAATATATTGCTAAAATTTACACCAGATAAATTGTTCTATTAATTAATTTATCAAGACCGGACACCATTTTGGAAGTAGTTAGCACATGTAAGCGGAAGGGCCGGAACAAAACGATAAATGCTTTGAGATAACGACCAAGTTCCGTGTTACTGTTTTTGCGAGGCATCAGTCCAGAGCACGTGAGCAAACTGCATATGGCGAGATTAATGTTTCCCACGCACAGCTTTACCATGAGTGTTTTAATACTTGTTATTACATTATATTACTCAATTTATGAATAGTTGAGGCTGAATGCACTCAATTTTAGGAAAAGTTTAACATATTTTAATGTTAATATTCTCGTCAACCTATAAATAATTCTGTAGTCTATTGATATTCAAATTTATTCGAATTCATTCCTTTTTTCCGACGTAGAGAAAAATGAGCTGTCTGTATACTTTGCCGAACTATATACGTGCAAATCAATCATGGAGAGCTTTGCATGCGCCGCATATCATGTGACCTAATTAACAGGCACATAATGCATGTAGGTCACCACAGCTTTGCTAATAGCAAACATTATTGTAGTCGTCAATACGAAATGAGCAATGAAACGAAATAAAAAACAAACGGTATTTTAATGAAAGACTTGTGTGGAAATATAAACATGGTTATGAAAAATTAAAAAAATTAAATCTGTAACACAACAACCCATGGAGGGTTAGGGGTGCAATAATTTTTAAGGAAGTACTGTTACTACGGTTGTGCAAGGAGGTGATTTGATCAGAATCACGCTCGAGCGCCAAATATCTACTCAATTGAGAGTACTCAGTTTATGAGACAGTGCGGACCCCAGAGTACTCCCTGAACCCACAGACTGACGGCAATAGTGAAACAGAAAATAATTATGAATGGAATATGGTCCGAGTGCGGTAATAAAAAAAAACTGAACTAGTAGATAATTATACTATTTTATTGAGCTAACGTTTCGCCTCACGTTGCAGGGCTTCGTCAGGGCTAAAAAAGATACAAACACTATAGTTACAAAAAGGAAAAAACGAAAAAACATGATGTTTTTTTTAAACATGTTTTTTCGTTTTTTCCTTTTTGTAACTATAGTGTTTGTATCTTTTTTAGCCCTGACGAAGCCCTGCAACGTGGGGCGAAACGTTGGCTCAATAAAATAGTACGATTATCTACTATTTGAGTTTTTTTTTACCGCACCCGGACCATATTCCATTCATCTATACACACGGTCAATCAATAATCTTCCAGAAAATAATTATCTGCCACTGACGATTCGAATCCGGGTCCTTGGAGTTCGAAGTACATTACCTTAACAATGAGCTAGAGTTTAGACATCTTAAGATATGTGGAGTAGTTCATGATGAAACCTGCTGCTTATGCGGACAGGCCCCAGAGACTGACATTACATAGCAGATTGTGGTAGGAATGCGTCATTAAGATACAGGCTATTAGGCTCTGATAGAATTAAAGGAAATGAGGCTTCCTTTATAGATTGAGAGTCATTAGAAAGACGAAAAGGTTCGATATAGAGGAACGTTGTGGGTTCGATTCCCACCTGAGGTAGTTAACATTCATTTTTCGGCGGTCCTGAGGAATGAATCTCGACACTCCCACTTTGGTTAGTACGTGGGGGCAACTTAGGTAGCCGTCAGGGTTTGGCAAACAGGACTTGACACTTGTCGGACTTGTTCCCCCCACCAAATACTAGTACTAGTACTAGTAGTTAACCCGCTGTTCAACACACTCTCTCCCTCTAGATACAGCTCCTATCAGGGGGCAACAGTGCCGGCAGTGACCAATCACAACCAGTGAATGCAACAGATCCATTTTTAACCTTAGTTATAGTGTCATCAGAACCCTCAAGCGTGCCCCAACACTTCACTCATCACCATGAACTCAAATTAAGCCCATCTCATCACTACGAAACTCCTTAAAATATAGCTCTGCTACAGCAAAAAGAGAAAGCTTTGACCTTATACTCACATACATATATTCATTAATATATGTTTTATTTCAAATTAAAGTGTAAGTTATTGAAAATATTAAATTAAAATATATTAGCAATTATTTGAAGTGAAACTTATTGAAGCTCGGAATGGCAAATAATAAATGAGATATTCATAGAAAAAAAAAAACAAACGAAAAATTGTAATTTTGCAGATAGAACAGTTTATATAAGGAGGGCAGATCGGCACTAAACTATGACAGAGAATCAAAAATGAAATTTATTGAAGACTAGTGGACTCGTACCGTTCTATCAAATTATTTCGTTTCCACGAGTTCACAGAATTAAATAGGACTTCCACCATCTCGTTCGGGAAAACACAATATAAATTGTTTATTCGAAAGTAGAAAAATATTCGAAAAACAGAAAAGGAGAAATTAATCATAACAGAGGGAGGGGGGAGGAGGGTACAATACGCATCAGCCTTGCCCTGCCTTTGAGAATGCTTTACTATCATGAATAATAATTGAAAATGCAAATTAAGTTGGCTATATAGCTAGCCTTAAAATGAATATGTTATCATGCATAGCCTCACTTTGGGAATGAGGCTCGGCTCATCGGAATGAATTGCGGAGTTGAAGGGGGGGGGGAGAAGTAAATAAATAACATCATCCAACTTCCTCGATTATTCAATATCGATAGTATTATTCTCTGAAACTGGTTTGTCGTTGCTAAAATTAATCAGAATTATTTATTTATTGCGCTTCTACCCCTAAGGGTCACTGGCGTATTAAGTTCAAATAATTAATTTCGTTTTTTCCTCTTCATCATATTATAGAATTTTTCATTGTTGTATCCAGTTTTACTTTCATTTACCTATATAAGGAATGTATAGTAAGGGGAAAAATCGCGATCGTGTCGAATTTTGAATTCTATTTTTCAAAAGAAAGACACGTCTTGAGGTCCTCTATATCCAAATAACCAAATCTTGCAAAATGGTCTATCTGAAAACAGCCTCGCTCGTAAATTAGAAGTCGTGCGACATTGCTGAAATTCGAGCCGGGTTATACCTCAGTGGTTACAGCAACTTTTTCGATTAAGTCAACTTACAAGTGTCAATTACATATTCGATTTAATTTTTTTTTCTATTTCTCTAAAAACTGGCTCTAGCGTATGTAAAACTAAATGATATTTCATATCTGCTAGATTTGATCGAGTTTGGCAATCGGGACTGCTTTACAAACTCCGTAAATTCCTACCTCCTACATACTTTCTCACTCATAGATTATTCCAAGTAAACCACAATGTCTCTCGTTCATCCATCTATTCTCAGCCCGCTGGTGTTCCTCAAGGTATTTTCCTCGGTCTCATCCTCTACACAGTCTATACAGCTGACATCCCAAACAATCCTAACACTATCCTCACAACGTATGCCGATGAAACATAAATGCTCGCAATTAATAAGCCTTTAATTGCGTCCCAAACTCTCCAACCCCATATCACAGCCCTCGAAGAATGGTGTCGTAATTGGAGGATTAAAAATAAATACCATCAAATCACCTATACCCTTCGTCGTAAACCTGCAGACTTTAATAATGTTATAATAATATACTTTAATAATGTTGCTCTTACCCCTGTAGAACAGGTCTTATCCTCATTAAAATAGATTAACAGGGCTTAAATGCCAATTTTTAAACATATTTTTCTTTATTGAAATAATTGACTATTTTGCATTGTTAGACGTAATGTATGAGGAGAAAATGGTCAAGGTGTGCGATTAGCAAAGATACACAAATAAAAAAAACTTATTTGAGCCGGTTGTAAAACAAAACGAGATCACAACTTGAATTCAGAAAAATAAAATAATAACCAATAAACTTGGAAATATAATAAAAATAAATTAAGAAGACAATAGTTCGTTTGTTATTATTGTTGCAAAGCTATTGACTCAAAACCATTTTGAAGGTTCACGACATTTGACATCAAATGTTATTTGAAAATGATCTTCACCAATTCTTCTCTTAAATTCTATATTGTATAAAATAGGGATTCTATGAATCCTGCCACAACGTCACGAAATTACTCTTAATCTGCAAATTAAAAAAAAAATTGAAAAATGGATGTCATCCAAATACTTACCGTTTCGAAATACAGTGTAATATCAATAATCGGGACTTCAGTGCTTCCAACACTACAGTAAATTGAACTGGCGTATAAAAAAATTCTCTTATTGAGAAAACTCAGCAGGTGATAACATTTTTGTTTTCTAATAAAAGTGCATATGTGTGAAGGACATCTTTAACTGCTGGGAGATCGGGATCTTTGGGAAGTTGTAATCACACAGAAAATCGAAAGTATAAATTTTTTAAACAGTTTCGATATCCAGTAATCTAATTCATACGGAAGTGGTTCCTATAATAAATTATTTTGGAATAAGAAATACATAATATCTATTGTACAAAATCATTTTATTATGTAAAACTAATTAAATTAATAGTAGAAAAATATGTAATACAAATTTTGTAGGCAAACTCATTTTTTTTTTATCTCGTTTTAAATAAATAACGTAAGATTTTTTTACTTGGAGAAGTTTGTCGGGGGGTGCGTGCGGTCAGCAAGGAACAACATAAATAAACAAAACCATTGCATTAGCGTAGAGTGCAGGTTGGTAACTAGTTGCGCCACAACCCCTGATGAAGACCTGAAATTCAGGTCGAAACGTCGGCATAAAATAAATAAATATGGTTTTGTTTATTTATGTTGTTCCTTGCTGACCGCACCTCTATTCTACGGTCAACTATCTACACCTCATAAGATTTTTTTAAATTTTTGTTTATACTTTTAGCACTTATAAATGAACAATCTTATAATTTTTACAAATTAAATAACCACTTAGCATTACTGGGGATGTAAAAGAATAATAACTGATTGCTTTAAGAAATATTTTTTATTAGAAATTCGATTGTTTAAAGAATTTCTAATAAAATATGCAAAAAAAAAAAAAAAAATTAAATAAATAAAAATAGTCATGCACATTCATATTTTGGATATTTTTTTGTTTAGACTATTGTTGTTCCTAATACATTCTGTAATCCGAACACCCAACGGCAGCAATTAATTCGGATTACCGAAATTACATTTTTTTTTTTTTACCTTTATTTATTTTTTATATATTCAGGAAATTTAATCGCCTCATAACTAATGGAGGACCTCTTTGAATAAATCCCTACTTGAGATATTATGATATACTTCATCTGAGATGAACAGGTTTTGACCAATGTTCGTCACAGATAAAGATTTAACCAAGCTAATCATTTAATGTTAACTAATGCCATATAGTATCCCTAACGTATCCCAGTTGATCCCATAAGCCCAGATGAGGCCGTGTACAATTCCCGGCATTTACTTTGGCGTATTAGCACTAATCTTATTATGTTTCCTTGTCGCATCACAGCCCCAAGCTATCCCTCTCAACTGAGGCCAGATATATTTCAACAGCCTTTGTCTGGGCAGATAAACTATTCTGACCTGCGGTCTCTAATGACATTTTGAAGAAATAGAAATACCAATTCTCGATTTCTTCTTCTTTTTCATGCCTTTTCCATCGGTTTCAGGTCATTAAATAATTTGTCTCCAGCAAAGATTTATTATTAAACGTTAGTGTTTAGCGTGTTTTTGAATATTAAGAGAAAATCATTTATGGAAAAAATCTTCTTATGGGTATCCTCGCATTGTTGTATATGCGTTGCAATGTACTCAACATTGCAATATTATAAATGTTATCTAATAGGTTTTAGCAAGAACATCTGGGTGGTCTTAGGAAACAGTGGTACGTCATAAAAGCTATTGACACCTGTTAAGGCACAGGAAGTCCTCTATAACCCGACCTACACAATCCAATGCACAATGGATACATGATGGTTTGGAGTCGGCATGTAAGCTCGCAGGATAAGTCAATAATGGTTTACTACAAACACTTATCGGCACTCTTTATGTATGCTTCGGAGGTGGAGCTACGAGAAGCCAATGAGAAATAAGGGATCAAAAGGTAATACTCTCTGATAATCAAGTATGGAGTAGTTGGACTGAATTACAGATAAGACAGAGTTAAGACCCTTCAAGGCTGAAAGAGAAGGTGAAGAAGTTTGAACTTCAAGCTTGAAAGTTAACGAGAAGTACACGCATCACTACTTGCAGCTTTCCACCCACCCAGCTAGGTATTAATATATAATGTAAATATATTCTATGGCAAGACCCTCTATCTGAATTATGATTTATCATATTATATTATCAATTGGTATATTAAAATTGTATTGGAATACTTTGTTAATTTATGTAGCCTTGAGGCTTATATTACCCAATTCCTCTCCCATATATATTATATATTCAATGGTAATAAACATTTAAGATGATACCTGATTAGTAACAGGTAATCATGATATGCATTTGAAAAAGTAATCCAATGATAGTTTTCTAAAACTCAACTAATTTGAATTTATATAAATAATTTTGGATAATTATCTTCAGTAATTATTCTGTCACTCCGTGGACAAGTATGAAACATAGCATTGGTAACTGATGCTATAGTCGAATCAACTCGGCTGCTATATCCTTTACAATAATAAAGACGATCCTCAGAGAAGTCAACAGAGATTTTCGAATAGGTCAAATCTTAATTATTTCGACAAATACATTAAATATTATTTCAATTTAATCTAAAACTAAGAATATAATTATTTCATTTATTTCCTTAGCAATATTCATGATAAATATCCTTTCTGCTGAATTTAAGGACATGAATTTAATTTTCTAGTTGAAATACGATAGCCCATGTATGACATTTATAAGTAACAAATGGCAAATATAACTTTCTAAAACTTGGATGACGTAGATAGAAATGAATCTTTGACACCTTTCGAGAGCAAAACTTTTTCCAATATAAAGTTCTAACAGTCGATTTATAACACTCTTCTAATGGAGAACACTGGAACTATTAACACCTATAATAAAATCCTTCTTGCTATTTAATGTATTACATGAAACAGTAATAAAACCATCTAATGTACATTAATAATTAAATATGAAAAAAATGAATGCAAATTTAAACGTCTTTGATAGCAAAGCCGGGGCAATAACCAGAAGGGGGAACGAGGCTTGAGAAAACACAGAACTTAAGGCAGAAGACAAAAGTTAAATATTTAAGTTAAAGACAGTTAACAAAAGTTGATACAGAATAAAAGATCCTTCTGCAGAACCTTTATTAAAACGAGTTAAAGATATCTATAATTTAAACTAATCCTATAATTTATAATTTTATTTTATTGATTTTGAGAGGTGATTAATATTTTAAGGGGATTACATTATGAATATTTTATATCTAACGTAGTTTCATATGATACAGGGGATAAACAATAAAGAAATAAAATATTGATGAACGATAAAAAAAAATAAAATAAAATAAAGAACTTGAATCCCTAAAATAAGTTGATTAGACTGGAATTACAAATAGATCACAAAATAGGAGAGTACCAAGGGGGCTTTAGAAAAGGAAGGTCCTCCTCCTGTCATGAGCAAATTCTAAGGAAATGAAGGAGGAAAGACTGAATAAGAAGATCTTTAAAAAAATTGTAGCTACGTAAACATGGGAGGATACACGAGGCAAATGAGAGAGGAATTAAAGAGACTTAAAATTTCAGATACCGACTGTCTAGAAAGAGATACGTATAAGAAAACATTGAAAAATCTCACCAATATTGGAAGAGGAAAAAAAAGGGGTACGAAGTGGTACGAAGAAAGAAAAGAAAGGCACTCGAGGATCATGAAACTGCGATAGGAAGAAAGAAAATCAAGAGTCCGAAAGAAGCCTCACCATTGATATTCAACGCCTGTTGAACAGATTCGATACTTAGGACTCCATCTTGACAAAAGACTTACTTGGAATCCACACACAAGACTGAAACGACAAGAAACTGCTCGAAGATTCCGATTGCTACAACACCTACTAGACAAACGCTCTAAACTTCGCATTAACTACAAAAAATTAGTATACACTACAATAATCAGACCAATTTGGACATATGGAATTGAGCTCTGGGGCTCCACCAAACCATCAAATTCTTCCCGCATCCAATCGTTACAATCCAAAATCCTACGTAAAATCCTTGATGCTCCTTATTACGTCACAAATAAACTCATTCATAAAGACCTTAACATCCCATTCGTTGCAGATTTGACCCAAAACAGATATGCGTCTTTTTATTCCAAACTCCTTAACCATCCAAACCCATTAATTCTTAATCTTTCATCCTTATCAATCCCTGATAATCCTCCGAGGCGTCTGAAAAGAAGATGGCCACGGGACCTTCTAGTTTAAATTAATGTTTGAAGTACCACCAATGGGTGGTTCCTTCCCAAGATTTTCAAGTGTATATGAAACATACAACATATTTACCTATTGTATTATTTTGTACAGTTGTAAATTACAATAAATAAATAATTAAAAAAACAAAAAAAAAAACCATTGATATTCACGTGGTCCTTGGTGACCGATACGTGATAAAAAAAAAAATAAAGAAGAAATGTATAGTAAGTAATGTCTTCAATTTTCAAGGAATGCATGCATATTATTACTAACCACATATACATTTCGGACAATATACAAATAATAGACACAATATTACGTAGGCAATACGAAACATAAAACCGAAAATATGGAAAAATATATTGGCATATCTGTGCTTGCTGCCTAATGGAAGTTGAGCCCAAAACATAGATTTAAGAAAACTTAATTTAACTTTCATTTCGTAATTTTTTTTAAAAGCAGTTAAGATTTTTTAGTACCTCATACATGTAGTACAGTTGGTTTAACACAAATAATACTTTTCAATACTGTTTTTCTTCCTTTCTTTATTTTTTTAATCCCGGTTTTCTCAAGACCATACTTTTGGAATTAACTATTATGTAGCCAACACAGGTACATGAACTAAATTCAAAAAAGTTTTATAAAATATACATTAAAAAACATATTAGAAAAAATAATATAAATACAATTTTCCAATAGTATAAAACAACAAAATTATAATAATAAAATTACAGAAATACATTACAGATATTTTCAATAAATAAATCAGAGGTTTAATAGAGGCCTTGTGTTCTACGAAGCGGCTTTTCTCAAGAGACAGTGTAATATTTTATGTTAACATAATTATTACAAATGGGAACGAAGCAAAAAAAAATTGAGTAGTTAAGATGGGATTTGTGATCCCCCTATCGTCAAATTATAGCAAATAATAAATCAATGAACCGTATGTAATCACACGCAATTAAAAAAAACTTCAATTTATAATTCCTGGTATTATTATTTTTAAATAGCATTGTATAAATATAAAATAATTGGATAGATTTTTATTTTTTGCCTTTGTTCTTATGGTTCCAAAACACTTTGTATCTTTCTTCTTTCCTAATTTTCCTAGCTTGGATAGGGGAGTGAGCTAACCTTTGAAACAAAATGGCGGATGGCCATGTCGAGTTTCGTAGATCATCCTAGGGTGAACTTTGGTGGAAAAATCTAAAAACAAAACAATCTTGTTTTGGTTTTTATAAAAATACGTATTTGGAAACATAACTATTCTTGAAACTAAATAACCTAAACGAAATAAACTGCCTCACAATTTCCTCCAATAATACCCCACATATTTCTGTCGAAGATATCCATTATTTAGGACTACATCTGGACAATCAACTGACATGGAATCCTCATAAAAGACCAAAACGACAGGAAACTGCACGTCGATTCCGACTATTACATTTACTAGACAAGCGGTCCAAACTTCCAATCCATTAAAAAAGGTTGATCTACATGACTATTATAAGGCATATCTGGACATACGGAGTTGAGCTTTGGGGCTCCACTAAACCATCGAATTCCTCCCGGATCCAATCCTTACACTCCAAAATCCTTAATGCTCCTTACTTTGTCACAAATCAAGTCATCCCTTAGGACCTTAATGTTCCAAATATTGCCGATTTGGGCCGAACCAGATACCAATCCTTCCATGATAAACTTTCCAACCACCCAAACCGTCATGTTTCTAACCTGCCATCTCCTTCATTACCTAATAATCCTCCTAGGCGTCTGAAAAGAAGAGATCTCCTCTAGAAATGTTATTGGAGTTCTATCAATGGGTACATTCTCCACATGTTTATCTCATGTTATTTTATTACTTACTGCAAATTTATTGGAATAAATTTGTATACAGTTGTAAATAAAAATAAATAAATTATAAAATAATGTAATAGTACTATATTCGAATGATGTATAAATGAATGATATTTAATATAATTTTATGTTTATATTATACTATCATGGTTTGATATCAAATATAATCAATATTACTTTTGGTGAAGGAATTTATTAGTTTTGGATCTTTTGGCCAGTGGACACGAAGAGATGCGGCATAGGATAGAGATTCGGCCGGCTTCCTCTTTCGCTGACAGACAACTGACGTATGAAAGAGGCGTCCCAACTCACCACAAAGGATTCCGCTATTTACTTCTGGACCTCTCAACGCTTCACCGTTCCAAAGCACTTTTCTACGTCAATACTCCTATATATATCTCATTTTTATCTACCCCTCTGTTTTTAGGATAGATATCTTGATCAGAAATGGTTATTTTAAATCTCTTATCGCAACCACTAAAAATAGATAATAATATTAATAATAATAATAATAATAATGAAGGCGTAACGAACCAGAAGGTTCGATGCCGATAGCACCGATCACTCCAAGAGAGGCATCACTGGAAGGATGTCTACATACATCCTTCCAGTGATGCCTCTCCAAGCTCAATTCTACTAAATCAGTTTTAAAGCAATCCTCCCATCTTCGGTCTACCCCTCGGACGTTTACCCATCGGTTGTGTTTATTAGCATTTTACGGATTTTACTAAGCCCTACAACCTTACACGCCGCAATGCTATAACTTGCTTATATTTACCGGGTGTAGGTTCCTCATTTCAGCGTTGTGTAATCTAAATTTTACCGCTGTTCATCCCTTAGTGTAATAGGCCACGTCTCACATCCGTAAAGAACAGTGGGAAGTATAATAGTTTTGTAAATTTTAATTTTTAAGTTTTTCGATAGAAGGGGGGAGCTAAGCAGTTTCGAAATCGAAAAATAACAAGCATTTCCCGCCTTCAACCTAGCTTTTATTTCCTCATCAATTTCGTTTTTTCTAGTTACCGTAGAACCTAAATACTCTAACCTATCTACCTGTTCAAACGTATTTCCTCCTATATTTATATCACCGAAATTGCTCGCGTTTCTACTGCTAACCATGTACTTTGTTAATTCAAGACCTAGTCTCTTACTGGAGTTTATTAACGCGGTTGTATTTAGTTCTATAGTTTCTTTGCCCTCGCCCAATAATACCAAATCATCAGCATACCCAAGGACCAGTATTTTACCACCCAAAGTTAAACCCTTTTCGGTATTCATCACACTCTTAATGACGTATTCTAGTGTTCTAAAAATAGATAAACAAAATATAAAATAAGGACAATCTCTGGAAATGCTCTTTCCATTAATTTATGAATAGTCATTTATTTTATAAACTCGAATTTACAGAGGTACCGGTTCAATTCCAGGATGGGCGGGTTGTCTTTTATTTCGCGGGAGGGATCCCTACGGGATGAAAACTCAACCTTCCTCAATGTTTACCCACCCCCTCCATGCATTAGTTTTTAGTAAAAAAAAATATATATATAGATTTCTAAACTCTACCAGCAATGGTTAAGCTAATAGATATTCGGACAACTTTTCCTAAAGGATAAAATAAATATTTAAGAAAAAATCTTTGAGGGAGAGAGAGAGAGTCAAAAGGGAAATATGAGTTGGCCCTATAAAGGCATCCATCATTTATAAAAGCTAATTAATTTTTAAAATAAGCAAAATAAAGATCAAACGCGAAGCGAGCCATTAACCACTGGGCTGTATTCCAAATGGGATTCCTCTTCGGCACAAAGCCCCAACCTAAGGTTAAAACCTTCCTACCGAATCATTTTATAAATTAGAAAACCACAGTAGCACTAACTTTCTAAAAGAAAATTTAAATATCTATCTATCACTACTTTTATCAATTATATGACATATATATTACGAGTTTCTATTCTTATTTATTTATAATGAATATTAGTTATATTTGTATTTTAGGTGTGTTTTATGTTAAATAGAGGAAAAATGGGGAAAAAAAAAAGAGGAAAGTCACATTGGGTTGAAAGAGAAAATATAAAAAAAAAAAAAAGATAGAAAAGAAAGAAAGATAAAAACAAAGAGATATTTAAAAAAAAAAAAATAAAATATATAGAAAAAAAATGAAAAAAAATATAAAAGAACTAAAGCAATGAAACAACAAAAAAATCTGGCAGAAAGAATCACTTTGGCTATCTCTACACTTAAAACGATTCCGATAATGAAGCCTGAAATTCAGAACCCACCTTGGACTCTAAAACAACCAGTAACAATGCTACATCTGTCACTTATGCACAAAAATAAGACCGCATCTGTCAAGTATAAAGAACGGTTGTCGCGTCTTCTAGAAAATATACCGGATTATTTTTTAATATACACTGATGGTTCCAAATCTGAAAGCTCGACCGCTTCCTCTTTCGTCACTCACGATTCAACCCACAAGTTTAAATTACATAAGTTATGCTCAGTATACACCGCCGAACTCCACGCGATAGCATCAGCCCTCCATTTTTGCTTTTCAATAATTCAGAAGACTATAGTAATAATCTCAGATTCGTTGAGCTCTCTAAAAAGTTTGAGAAACATGTACCCCGAACATCCACTCATCATAAGAATTCAATCTTTTCTTCAAAAATTATCACAGCAAGGTAAATCCATTATTTTCATATGGGATCGCCGATTTCAAAGAATACTCCCTCGAAAAAAATCAGACTCGTGTCCGAGGGTTCTTGCCATAGAATCCGAGAAGAACAAAGGATATTTTATTCCATAGATTTTCCGGTCTCATGAAAATAATTCATAACCTCTCATTTAAGTTTATTTTTTTGGGTGCGAAAAGGATAGTGAGATAATAATATAACAATAGATTTGTTTTCTGGTTTAGAATAACAAAAAAATATTATCAATTGTTATTAACACAAACTTCAATGATCCACTTTTTCTCTCAACTATTTATTATAAAAAACTTCCAACGTTTCGGCCCTTAGGCAATTTTCAAGGACTTTAAAAAACAAAAAATCATTCTTTTTAAAATTGTTTGAAACTGTTATGATATTAATTTAATATTTATTTTATTTTTTAAAGATATAAAATATGGGCAGTTAGCCTGCAAAAAAAACAATTTAATGAATTATGAAAATTCAATGAGTAAGGAATGTTCAAAAACATTAGTATTATGTAAGGGAGTAATAACGTGAAAAAGAATTTGTATGGGTTGTCTCTTTGAAAATGTTGAATAAGGGCCGAAACGTTGTAAGTTTTTTAAAATAAATAGTTGAGACTAAAAGTGGAACATTCAGCTTTGTGTTATAATAATATAAAAAACAACTCTCAAACAATAATTAAATTAAATAAGTAATCTAATTATCAATTGTATTAAAGTTTAAATTAATACAAAATTACAAAAACCAATAATAAAAAAAAATCCGATTCGTTTTTACCGAATTCTTGTTTTATTTTTATTTTTTTATCTTTATTGAAATTTACAACTGTATATTATACAATACATTCAGTAAATTTGATCTTAGTCAAAATGGAGTGTTACAGGCGTGTAGAGAAACTACCCAATGGTAGCACTCTAATTACTGTTATCTAAAACCGATTTTCTGTAACAAATATTTTGACTGGATTTCCCAACTTACCAGAGGTCTGTGGGGGTATTTCCAGGCGTTACCACTTTTCCTAAAGATTTTGGAAAAGTGGCCTCCCTAAATTGCGTTCATGAGCATTTTTCAATAAAATAACATCCTTGAATAATATTTTATCACTATTTTCTCAATTAGAAGTATCTTCACAGATCTCAAATTTCCCAACAGTATTGGTAGAAAGATAATTTAGAATTTATTTTATTTTTTTAAACATATTTTTAGTCAATAAATATAAAATGTACAATATTTACTATATTGTTTTGGGATCCCTCTTATACAATACAATTTTCCTGATATTAATTACACTGTACAAACTTGTCTATTTTAGGAGAAAAAATTAAAACAAAATTTTAATATTAGATATAATAAAATATACATCAATGATTTATGTTTACATTAATATATGTCTAGTTCTTTTGTATTTACATCTGCGGATTGTAGTTTTACTGTAATTTACTATTTCTGTGATTAGAGAGTTTAATGAGTCAGTTTATAAATGTAATCCTGTACGGTGTCTATATAGAATAATTTAGAATACAATTAATTAACTTATTCCAAAATCAATATTGTCAAAATGGACTCTGAAACCTTACAACACACTGAAGAAACAGAAACGCCGAACAATAGGGATTATAGGTTTCATGTTTCTGTAACTCCAAACCTTTCAGACTGGAACGAATTTCGACCTCCAATCCGTTAGGGTGTCTCTAAGTATGTATAACCTGCCTTCCATTGGAGTACATAAGGGCGTCGTGCAAACAGGACCGAATGTTATTGCAAACATTCATTGCAGAGAAGAATAACCTGATTGGTTTGCCTTCAATATCTTTTATGGAAGGCAAAGAGTAATCCAGCAGTAAATTTACTCGTCCCATTTGGAATCGTTCCGATAAGAAAACATTTGCTAAATCAGAAAGATTATTTGGTCCGTTTGAAAGTAAGAATGGCTTTGTTGAATTTGAAATATAATTCCTTTATAGGAGGATAGTCCGGGTGGCGGGGAATAAAGGTATCAAAATAGTAAAAGAAGACTTATTAATTAACCAACGTTTCCTGAACAGTCAGCATCAGTTGTTTTCAGTTAACAAAGTTAAAAAATTGTTTTTGATCTGTAACATCTATAATAAAATAAAACAAAAAATATTTTAAATCAAAATATATTTTATATTGTTAGAAGATAGTTGGGTGGCGGGGAATAAAGGTATCAAAATAGTAAAATTAGCCCGAGAGGAAGAAAAAGGCAGCTATTTCCCCCCAATTTTTAATTACTTTAATGTAAACTATGTAAAGTCAAAATTGATGAATCTGCCAAGTATAGGCAGGGGAAATAAAAAATGGCTATATCAGAAATAATTTTTTTTTTTTCATTCGGAGCTCTGTATGTTTAAAACTACCAATAACATTAGAAAATCTTAGATAACATCATTTAAAGTAGAGTAAATTTGCTAAACTGTAAGCCCTAATAGAGCTATTTACGTTAAAAAGTTCTCGAGATGTAGCTTTTTAAAATGCAATATTTCATTAAACATTCACTGAAAAATCAGTAGTTAGTGAATTTATATCTCAAAAACGATTCCACGTACAGATGTCTATTAGCACTCAAATTAAAGCTATAACATTTTTCATGATATTCGAAAAAAATGAATACATGATATTTATAATTGAATGAAAAAAATATTTATACACATGTATTGTTTTTCACAAAGTCTGTCTGAAAAACTAGAAATCAACATTTTGTGAATATATTTCGTGAAATATTATAAAAACTACTACTCCTATAAAGATAAGCGTGATAAGTTACTTGATATTATATTTAACTAGCATTAATTTGAGAGCTGGCATAAATCTGTACGTCTTAAGGTAATAATATAGGGTAATAAATCAAAAATTTTGTCCGAAGAAATATAAATCAATTTATTTTACCAAATATAATGAAAACTACTATTCCTATGAAGATAAAAGTTATCAACTACTTTATAGTACATTAAACTAGCTTTAACTTGAGTGCTAATAGACACCTATACGTCGAATGGTTTTTGAAATATAGATTTCTTAGAATAATACTTTTTAAAAAGCTATGTCTCTCTCCCTCTCTCTCTCTCTCTCTCTCT
>NW_027106613.1:947317-950650 GCF_000696795.3 Halyomorpha halys
ATTATCTTATATGTATATATTATCAATCTATATGTATTTATAAAGCTATATTTCATGATTTATTCAAGTTTTCTAGTGCTGTTGGTAGTTTTAAAGGTATAGAGCTCCAAATTAAAAATTTTTTTTTTAGTTTTGAAACAACCGCCAGTTTTTATTGTCTCTACCTATGCTTGGCAGAATCATAAATTTTGACAAACTTATAGATAGTTTTCATTAAATTAATCAAAAATTGGGATGAAAAAACTCACTTTTTTCCACTCTGACTTTTGTACAACATGAAAACGAGTCGAATTCTCACAACGGAAAACCGTGACGATTGGACTTGAGACTGCAGTGCGGGTACTACATTAGGGTACTTTGTCGGGAGGGGAACGCTCTTCCCTCGGCTAAAAAAGTTTAAAGCTAGCTAGTAAAGCTTTAACCAACTGCCCCCCGACATAAAGTGTAACAAGCTGATGCATTGTTTATACGCGACTTGCACAATTTTATCGCCCTACCGTCACAAATTATTAAAACCCCAAGCAGTTGAGTCACTTCTAACCTTCCACTTCGAAACATAAACGGATCTGTGAACCGAATAAAGCTCTACAAAACAGCTTGCAGGTTTAATCATTCAAACAGTTTGACATCTATCAGTTGATATTATGCTTTTAAAAAAAAAATACAAAAATTCTGTACAAAATATTAATAGGGGAACAAAATAACCACTCGGGATCATTTTTTTTTCTTTTCGCCCAATATCTATTTACAAAAATGTACCAAAGAAATAAACACTTAAATTTGTATCTTCTACTGGGAGAGTTTCATTTATAATTAAATCTTGTGAATGAAAAGGTAATCTTCCTGGTTTAAATATTTTATTTTATTTTATTCAAACTAATAACAACGTTTCGAGGTTGTCGCCCCATAATTAGGTATCTGCAACAATATATCAATATATCACTATATCAATATACAATATATCACGTTTCTTTTTTAGAAATTTAAAACAATTATCTCATTAAAACATCTTATAAAATTATTTCTCCTTATTAGTCTTATAATGCTAATATTAACATGTTGATGTTTTTAATATAAAATGTCATTAATTAAAAAAAAAATTCCATATAAACCTTTATAACCATCCTAATCCTTTGGTTCAATCGTATTGGCAAGGTTAGCATTGCTATATCCAATCCTACATAGAAAATCTAAATTAAAACCAGAAACAGCTATAACAATTCTCAGGTCTCTACTGATGGGCTGCGAAGTCTGGGTCCTTAATGATAAGGAAAAAATTATAATCTTTTTAAAATAAAGCTGTAAGAATTGCAGTGGATGCTTCATGGTTTGTAAGAAACACCCAATTGTATCAGGAATTACAAATTGGGACAATGAGAATTACATCAAAAAAAGGTTCATGAAGTTTCACTCCTAGTTACCGACCGTTAAAGGAGCAGTGACTTACAACTTGGGAAACCCAACCACAACCCGAAGACTGAAGCCACATCCTGTTATCAGTTCTGTTATTGTCACTCTAAACTTTTTTTTTTCTTTTCACCTTTTTCTAAAAGTACCTTTCTTTTTTTTTCTCGATTAGAAGTCAATTTTTTATTTTATTAATTCCTTAAATGTGATTGTTTTTGTTATTGACTAAATTTTTATCTTTTATTTAGAATTATTATTTTAATCTATTTATTTTATCTTTTTTTAAATTTATTTATAACGTTGTATATAGTTAGGGGTGTCTTTTGTATGAGACTATACCTCCCCTCCATAATCAATCGTTAAAAAAAAAATGTACCTCCTACACTAACCATGTAAGGCCCACTAATACCCCATTGGTATTAAATAAAAAAAATCATTCTATGGGTTTGCCACGAAATTAAAGTCCACCTTCTTTGAACAGTTTACACTATCCTAACTCACTTCATACCAGAAAGCAAGAAAGTTCAAAACAGTAGACGTTCTTAATTCTGATAAGATCTTTAGAATGGGCAGATGGTATCCTCCTGAGGAAAATAACTTACAAAAAGAAGATAAAGACATAACAAACTACAGAGCGGAGGGGACGTCATATATTGCTACGGTGAGAAGATGCCTCTCTTACGGGAGAGCTATAACATGTTCTCTGAAAAGAGGTGGCCTCGAGGCTATGATCAATGACTCACTTCGAAAGGGCATTATCAGGCTTTTTGTCGCCCTCTTCTTCCAAACTATTTCAATGCATCTTCCCAAGGAATGAGAAGTTTTATTTTACACAGAGATCAGTACGTATAAAAAAAATCACATCATATTAAATACACTACACAAATAATTAAAAAAAAAGTTAATAAATCTATAAAAAAAAAGTAAACAGTAAATAATATAGATTATAAAGAATGAAACTCGTCAGTGTGCTTCTATCACATGTACCGCTGGTACTGTATAGCCCCTACCCCGTACCAATCTGAGTTATATAAATAGAAAATTATAATTGGAAGAAGGTAGTTCGCCGTATGAACTAGATTGCATGAAGATAGTCCGTTCAATAAATGTATCAAAATAGTAAAAAAAAACTATTGCTAACCAACGTTTTGCCCTTTGTAGGGCTTCGTCAGTGCTATATGAAAAAAAAAGATACAATCATTGTAAGAATTGAAAAAAAAACATTAAAATAAATATACAGAGAAAAAACAAAAATAAATATTTTTTTGTTTTGTTGATAAAATATATAAAAGAAAAAATAATAATAGTATAATGAAGAATACATGTAGGAGGACTATAAACTAGTTACTAATAGATATAGCCAATAGAATTCTAGAGTAATATATTGTAGAAACATATTCATTACAACTAGTTAAGAATTTGGTAAAGAGGTAGGTGTATAAGGTAAACAGAGGATAAAATCCTTTGCCATGCGCGGTGGCACTGAGGTAAGGCACGATTTTACTAACTCCAAGGACCCCCGGGTTCGAATCCAGCTCTGCAGAAAATTGTTTTCTGTTAAACTGTAGTTGTGAATCAACGCTGTAGGTTCTGGAGTCCTCCTAGGGTCCACCCAGCCTCATAAATTGGGTACCCTTAATTGGGTAAAAATCTGGCGGTCGAGCGTGATTCTGACTCTTCATGGATTATATTGGTACAGATTTAAATTTTTTTTTTTTGCACAACCGTTGGTCTAGTAATGAAATGAAATGAAAAAATAACTTTATTCTGGGACATATGTCCCCTAAGAATAATTACATGGTTCATATAGTGAGATTTTTATCTGGCGAGCGTTTACAAATTTTCAGAAATTACATTGGTAGATTGGCTTTACTACTGTTTATAATGTTAATGAATACTTGCCTATTTATTTGATTACAAAGATGT
>NW_027106613.1:951480-975901 GCF_000696795.3 Halyomorpha halys
GTCAGCGTATAGGTGGTACTGTGCGTGGTGAATAATAGTAACAGTAATTTCTAACAAAGTACTGCACCATGAACCCTTCATGGGTTGTAGTGGTTGAAATTTTAATTTAATATTCTATCATATATTTACAGAGAATGACAATATAGATCAGAGAGCACATTCACACCATATTTACAGGAATATTAATTAAATAATAACAAAATTAAATCTAAAGTATAATAATATCTTAAGCACATTTATTCCTATTTACGATTTCAGTCTGGGTAACTCTGAACAGAGCTTGTCTCCCCCATTGAGAGAAAAAGCAGCGCTTCAGGAGATCTCACCCTTTTCCTCTGAACAGCGTCGCTAAAGTGAATGCAAGAGGAGGATGAGCAAGGGCGCTCGTGTTTATTAGGTTTTAAATAATTAACTATGACATAAACAAAATAAATAGTTGTTAATAATTCAAATAATTCTGACAATAGAATATAAATATTTGACAATAAAAGATAACTGTTTAAACACAAGATGGTTAGTGATAGTAGTTTTGTATTATTTTATGTCAACTGTCAGGAGCTATTGTTTAATGTTACAGGATTAAATTTTTTATGCTTACAAAAAAATAGGTTTTTTGATAAGTGCTTAAATATTCGAAAATTTCAACCCAAAAGTGTTCAGATTAAAATTCTTTACTCATTTAATCATACGAGAAGAGAATTTTACGTTTTAATTTTTATTAATTCCATTAATTCTGTATGCTATTGAGGTTGTTTTATAATATTAATATTATTGGCTGTACGAGGGTCATTACAGGTAGGTACTCGAGGTTATGACCATTATCTGATGATGATAGTTTAAAAGCTATCGAAGATATTTAAGAAAATAATAATAATATCAATAAATAATAAAAAAAAGAAACAATTAACACTGTGTAATAAACGAGTTGGAGCCTTGGAGGAAAGCTGCTTTTCACAAGGCTTCTATTGCAATGAATGTATAAAGATAAAATTTTAATATTTACATTAGATATTAAATACTTTATAATAATAGTTTATAAATGTTTAAACGAAAGGGAATTTCTAATCATATATGTTTTCGATAAAGGAAAATTGATTATTTATCCCTTTTATACTAACGTACATACAATGTACACTATGTTTTCACAGAAGGTAATGACCAAAATTTTTATGAGAGCATCGATGGCTTTATTTTATTTGTTTCTTTTTTATTTTATCAATTTTTAAATTTAGTAGAACACTAGTGGATGTATATAACATTAATTTAAACGTTTTAGTCATATAAACCTTTTTTTTCAATAATTATTGTCTCATTTCTTCCCTAATTTATTATTCACCAATCCTAACACTTCCTCACCACGTATGCCGATGACACATGTCTGTTTGCACTCAATAATAACCCTTTAATTGCATCCCAAACTCTCCTACCCCATATCACAGCCCTCGAAGAATGGTCCAGACCAATCAGGACATACAGCGCTTTGGGGCTCAACTAAACCTTCGAATTCCTCTCGTATCCAATACTTACAATCCAAAATCCTTCGTAAAATCCTCAATGCTCCTTACTTTGTCAAGTAAAATCATACATAAAGACCTTAATGTTACATATGTAACAGATCTAGTCCAAACCAGATATCAATCCTTCCATTATAACCTCCCTAATCAACCAAACCCACTAGTTTCTAACCTTGTTTCCTCTTCTATTCCTGAGGAGAATCCTCCGAGGCGCCTGAAAAGAAGATGATCACGAGACCTGCTTATGTAAAAACGTCATTGAAGTGCTACCAATGGGTAGTTTCTGTACACGCCTGTATCACTCCATAATAACTTAATCAAATTTACTAAATGTATGATTATGTACAGTTGTGAATATCAATCAAGGTAAAACAAAATATTATTCTTAGAGATCCATTATAATGTCATTATTTATTTATTTTTTTAAAAACTTTTATTCTAAGTTACCAAAGCCTTGTGTATGTTATATTATTGTGAAGGTACTCGTCACAGAATATTATTATTATGGTGTAACTATCGACTATAAAAGAAGTAGAGTAACCAGAAGTAAACTTAATCCTTAAGGAAAAGATTCGGATATTTAACATGATAAGCGCCTGAATGTTATTTATTGGAATGGGAGAAAAAGCCTGCTGAAAGAGAACAAATTCAATATTGTAAGAATAACGTTTTTTTATATATAATGTTTACTCTTTTTTGAGACTGGATATTATTATTTAAATAAAATAAATTTTATCCATTTTTAGTTTATAAACAATATAATTTATAAGTCCGACGGTTCGGCCAATTCGCCTATCCTTAAGGACAATCCATCACAGCTTTTATTATACATATGATTTTTAACCACCTTAAAGTTAAGTATGTTAATTTAATAATAATATTGTTGTTTGTTTAAAATTGTTAAAAATCATATATATAATAAAAACTGTTTGTGATAGGTTGTCATAGCTCGAAGTAGTCAAGTATAGCCGAATTGGCCGAAACGTCGGACAATATATATTACTATATATGTCTGATGTTTCGGCCAATTCAGCGATCCTCAAAGTAAATCTATCACAAACAGCTTTTATTATACATATGATTTTTAACAATTTTAAACAAATAACAATATTATTATTAAATTAACATACTTAAATTTAAGGTGTTTAAAAATCATACGTATAATAAAAGTTGTTTGTGATAGATTGTCTTTAAGGATATCCGAATTGGCCGAAACGTCGGACTTATAAAGAAATATAGATTGTTTTGAGACTAAAATTGATTTTAAATATAAGAAGATGGTCAGGGTTGCGGTCAAAAAAAGAACAAATAGTTTAAAACTATTTTAATGTCTGACGTTTCGCCCCACTTTGCAGAGCTTTATCAGAACTAAAAAGATACAAAAGATAATTGAGAATATTACAACAATAAGATACAATAAGGTAATTTAAGCTAGGATAAATATTATGTAAAAATAAAGTCATAAGAAATTACATATAAATAAAAGGAAGGAAGACATAAAATAGTATCAGTATAAAATAAACTTGAATAAACAATGATAAAAATAAATATAAGTAACAATGGCAAGAGTAAATTTTTTTTAAAAATACGTAAAATATACAGTTCAAAAAGTATAGGAGATGTGCATAAAACAAAAACAATACGGAAAAAAGAAGAAGAAAGTAAAGATTAAATAAACGTCTTGAAAGAATAAATATAAATAAAAATAATAATAATGATAATAAATGGGCAAAAAACAAATCAGGACCACCTACCTGTTCAAAGCGAACGGTTGAACAGAAGGCAACAATGAAGCCGAAGCGTGGAGGAGTGGGGATGGGGGGATTACCTTTATTTTATTCGGATACTATTTTATTTCTTCCTTCCTTTTTTATATGTAATTTCTTATCACTTTATTTTTACATAATATTTATCCTAGCTTAAATTACCTTATTGCATCTTATTGTTGTAATATTCTTCTGTGCAAAGTGGGATGAAACGTCGGACATAAAAAGAGTTTTAAACTATTTGTTCGTTTTTAGACCGCAACCCTGACCATCTTCTTATATTTAAATCTTTACGGTCAACTATATATACATATATATAAAATTTATTTTATTTAAACAATAATATCCAGTCTCAAGAAAGTGTAAAGATTATATACAAAAAAACGTTATTCTTACAATACTGAATTTGTTTTGTATATTTACCGGAACCACCGACAACCTAGTTAGGATCACGTATAAAAAGCTAGCGACTGTTAAGGGATTAAAAAAAAAAGCATTATTATAGAGACACATCGCCTAAACCTTCCTTTAGGAAGGATACCTATATATTGGTGTCTGACTCAGAAATTTCTTTCATAATATCTCTGGAATAAAGTGCTAACGTGTGTTTTATAGAAATGGTATAGGTTATTTTCTGAGTCACTAATATTTTATATTCAATATAAATAAGAATCAAGTTCCACCCAAACGGTTCCGCGTTACAGTCAGCTTATTAAGAAATAAATACGAAGTTTTAAATAAATAAATTCCAATTTTATTTCCTATAAAAACTCAATAAATACAAACAATTCGTACATAAATTGATACAGCAGTAAATAACTTTATAGAATAGAAGGTCTTATTGTTTTAACAACTGAAAGGGCAGTAGCAGAATTTGGGAATAGCTCTGCCGAAAGTATTTAATGATTTCATTCCAAGTTCTGAGATGGGGGCAATATTCAGTTTTCAGTTGTTTGTTTAATAAGTAATAATCCGGCTTAAGCAGTTCAATATAATCTAACTTTTGCTTCAGTAAGCAAGGAATAAAGTTGAGGCAATATACTAAAATTAATAAACGTAATAAGTACTTTGAATTTAATTTTTATTTGCATTACTGTAAATATACCTTATCCTAAACAATACTCCTTCCTCATTCCATACGTCAGTAAAAATTCTTTCACTTTCGATAAAACTTAAATTTCTCTTCGAACCATATCTACCCTGAAGTAATTCAATAGAATCCGTCATAGTACAAGAGCCGGGAAGAAAAAAAGGCAGTTATTTCACCGAAATTTTCGATTTCTTTAATAAAAATTATGTATAATTACTAGTCAATATTAATGAGTCTGCCAAGTGTAGGTAGGGGGAATAAAAATGGCGGCTGATTCAAAACCTTAGAAAACATTTATTTTTCATTCAGTGCTCTATATCTTTAAAACTACTAACAACATTAGAAAATCTAAAAGAACATTACTTAAAGTACAGTAAATTTGCTGAAATATGAGCTATAATACGTTCAATACTTCTATAGATAAAGCTTTTTAAAAAGTAACATTTCTTAAAAATGTACTGAAAGATCAGTAGTTAGTTAATTTATTTTGAGAAATCTATGTCTCAGGAACTATGTGACGTACAGACGTCTATTAGCACTCAAATTAAAGATAATTTAATGTACAATGAAGTAGTTTATGACCTTTACCTTCGTAGGAATAGTAGTTTTCATGATATTTACTTAAATAAATTCACAAAATGTTGATTTCTAAGTTCTCGGACAGGCTTTATGAAAAAGAATATTTATTTATATATTTTTAAAAAACCATAGAACGTACAGATGTCTGTCAGCACTCAAACGAAAGCTAATTAAATTTACTATAAAATAGTTAATAACGTTAATCTTTGTAGAAGTAGAAATTTTTATGATATTTGACAAAATAAATTTACAAAATGTTAATTTCTAGTTGTTCCTATAAAATGTTTTATTTCTGAAAAGATATATCTCTGGACCCATAAGACGCGCATATGTCTGCTAGCACTCAAAATAAAGGAAATTTAACTAGTAGTTTAAAAAACTTATCTTCGTAGGGATAGTGGTTTTTATGGTATTCATATATGAATATAAATTTGGCAAATAAAAATTTGTCCAAATAACATTTTTTTTTAAAGTAAGTAAGCATATCATATCGAAATCATCATGGATAATAATAATAAATAAACATTTTCACCCTTTCAGTTGATACACTACTAGATGGAACTGATACAAATGTTAATCAGATCATCTAATAGCGAACTCCATATGAAAATGTTCTGAACCGGAAAATTCTGGAATGAGGAAAACACATTCATGTCCATCGAACTGAAAGCATCAACCATTCAGGCACCTGTCAGAAGTTAGTCCTATACTGGTTCTGAACCGTCTGTTATAATTGTGAAATGGAACTTCAGTCACATCTGAACCATTCAAAACAAGCTTCAGAATTCATTAAATCATTAATAGGTAATTTTTTATTAGCGGTTATTTTAATTGTTTAATAACTTACAACATTATCTTATAATGAATAAATGGAAACATGTGTTTATTTTAAGTGTTTAAGCCCGGAGAGATTTATCTCATTTTTAATTTTTTTTTTTTTTAAATTGACCTTTCATCAAGACTATTCAAACTATATGTTATTCTTTCATCTTTTTTTTGTAATTAAGACTATTAACTCTTAGTTTAGTGAAATACTTTATGTTGTGCATTTTTTTCACTTAAGTGTTGGGTGTTTACGGATCTCTTGCGGGGGACTATTTTAACTCCAGAAAGATTTAACATCGATACAGATCTCGTTGTGTGTTTATAGCAAGTTTTTGTTGTTCCAAAATTATCTTGGTGGTATCGATTATTCTCACCCACCGACGCAGACGTCTGGAAACCTCACCGGGCTCTTTGCCTACTGGTAGAGCCTGTAGATATTCTCCAGACATTAAAACGTCTTCGCCAGATGAAGACAAGTCGATAAATCGATCCCTAACAATTGATCGATCGAGGTAATCAAGATGAAAGTAGGGTTATCTACTTGCAGGGGCGTGGTTTAACCTAACACTCCTTCAAAACAAAAGTGAAGCCAAATAGGCCACGCCCACGGTGCTTAGGTATACTTTGAAGTTAATAGGAATGACCTCTATTGTAATCTAAGCTGGAAAAGAAGGCGGCTAGTTAGTTCAACCCATGAGCTATTAGTTCATACCCTTCCCTTATTCTTCTTCAATTTCAGAAGAGGGGTTCACATTACCAACATTGCCATTTTAGAAAAATGATGTTACTACTGGTTAGAATGAAGAAGAAACAAAAATTTCATTCTATGAAAACGATAATAAAACAAGTTCATTACAAACATACAAAACAAAAAATAACATGCCTCAGAAAAATTAGAAATTAATTTTAAAAGTTTTGTGGCTCATTTTTTTTTTTTTTTTTATAAAAGAGCATTTCATATTCGCTTTTAGCGTCGTCTCAATGTACATAGTACCATTTTTCAGAGAAATTAAAAATTGGAATTTTTTTTTTTCTTTTTTATCACATCATCTATCTTTATAAAAGGGAAAATCTTTATTCACAATAAACTTGAATTAGTAGACTGATTTACGAATTTTTAATGGATGGTTTTTTTTAATTTTTCAAAATGTTACCCTTCCCGATGGGAACATTTAAAAACGAATTTTAAAATTTCAAAAGTTTTATTCTATATCTCTGGTTCCTTTTGGTGAAGTTTATAGAGCCCTAAACCACTGCAAAGTAGGTTTAAATCGGTTGAGTAGTCTTGAAGTTATATCTTTTTTCTTGTTTCACTCCTAAAAAATATTTTACCACACTTTGATGTGTTAATCGATCTCAATTGTTTCAATATAGTACTATTATACTTATATAGTACTAACACAATGAGCAGATTCGTCTTTGTCCGAAGAATTAGAAAAAAAATATTAAAGATTCCCTTAAGAGTTTGGGAAACAAATGTCTTCGGATATATTGGTTCAATTTATGATACCAAATGATAATAATAAATTATACGTAAACGTTTAATTTAAACTATATACAATCGTTTATATCAAATTATCAATTGTGATCATCAAATCTATATTCATCAAATATAGTAATAGCGAAGCATTGCCAGATTAGTATGTAATATTTGTATGCAGAAAATTAAAAATTTGTAATCATCAAATATTAAAAAAAAAAGTAATAAAAATATTTATATAAACAGTAACTATTCAGAACGAATAAATAACTTTTTTTTCTGAATTATAGAATTAACTTATTCAATAATTTAAATAGTTGAGAAAAAATGCCCGATTTTCCTGCTAGATAATTGGATGCGCGTATAGCAGAGCTCATGGATACTCCAATAGGACATTCCTGCGGAGACAAAGGCCGCAAATATTCATTGCCGCATAGAGGAGGAGAGAACAGAAACACAAGCTCTAGAGCCGACTATTAATCTTAGCGGAATTAGTCCTATCAACTACCTCGTGTTAATTTGCCCCGGTTAAAACTAGTGGCATCCATCATAGAGGTAATTTAGCTGGTCATTAGCGGTGAATCAGGGCTATGTGAGCTATATCATTAGCCCACTCATCCAAGACTCCATCCGGTATTGTCTGCTTTTAACACAAAAAAAATTTTATGTCTCTAAGGCATCCTCTCCGTCTCCTCCAAAAACACTGTCGTTGCCGTCCCGAACCACATATGCTAACCATTTGCTTGTATTTGATTCGAAACCAGCTTGAGACAATCTTTCACATCTTTGATACTTATCTTTGCTATTGATATGACCTAATTTCAACTAAAGCTAATAAAGCTTTCAACTAAACTAATTTAACCAACTACTTTCATCCACCATCCCAGTATCCTTCCCACCATCAAAATCCCAGCTAATCCATAACTTTCTATAAATCCAGTATACCAAGATTTGAATTAGATCTTTCTTTATAACAATTAAAATGTATCATAGAATAATAAATCTTTATAATAGAAAAATCATGGAAGTAACACATATCACAAAAAACCATAAAACAAGTAGTCATCTATAAAACAGATATGGGAAGAGTAGTTGAGAGGAGTGGCACACTGTACAGAATTAATTAATGCAATAGATTTATAAAATAGCAATTAATAATAAACCCAATGATAAAAAAAAATTAAAAACATGTAAACATCAACTAATAATAAACGAGCAAGTGATTTACATTGGTTTCCACATGAAAACAAAGCAGAGTGCCCACACTTACAAAAAGATTAATATTTTTTTTTTTTAAATTAATGAGAAATTTCAAACATAAATTAAAGCAAGACTGACAGAAAACCCAAAAGAAGACATTGAAGGTATAAAAATTATCATTATAAAAAAAAAATAAAAGAAAATTTGGCTATAGTGCAAAACTCTAAATTAACAAAAAAACCTTTGTAACTGTTTTTTAAAACAGGTCCTGAAAATGGATCAGAAACGTTTGAAGTATTGGGACATTAATGCAAAATTAATAAATAAAGAAACTAAAGTAAGAAGGCTAATATTAGAAAGAGAGCAGAAGAGTACAAAATCGACAATATAAACTACTCAAAATAAATAATAAAAACCTGCAATAAATTATCATTAATACTTTAAGATAGCCATATTATCTGAATTTTTTAATATGAGAAGTTCTTTTGTTTCTGTTAATGATTTAAGTTTAATAGTTACTTCATTATGTCTTATCAATTTTAAAAATTGTTTTATAATGTCAGGTCTAAAGGAAATTTTAATTTTTATTGTTCTAGAATTTATAATTCTGTAATATTATAATAAAGGGACGTGTCCAGGAATAAATAAAGAATTTATTACAATTATTAAAGAAATATTTTTTTCCTATAATGTTAAGCTGCAGCATTCCTCAATTTTCAATGACTTGCACTCACGCTCGAGGTTGGAAATGGACCAGAAGTATGATTTTCACATTCTCGGATAATGTAAATTTTTTTAAAAATAACAACTCTTAGTGCGGCAGCACTAGGTACTTCCCCCAGTTCACAACTAGCAAATGTACAAAATGTTAATTGGCAACTAATAAAGCTAGTAATTGTTAACGACACGCGCTTAATAATAAAGAGCATAGAAAGGTGTCATAAACCTTGGATTCCTCTTCCCATACCTTGGAACCTATTCCTCTAGCTATATCTCCCTTCTTTAGATCTTCTTCCTCCACCTTGATCATTTTGGTATACATAAGAAATACAATTATAACTATCATATACCATCGTTATTCTACAGTATAGCTAAAAGTTGTCGAAAGACATTCTAGGATCTAGGATACACGTTATACATAGTAGCCTGTAGATAGTAGTTGTACATAGTATATTACAGGGTCTGTATTTTCCACTTTATATAAATTAACTGTATTTTACAGCACTATGCGGTCGTGTTTCTGTAAGTTTCTTCAGATATATGATTATATTTATTTGAAGTGTAAAGTGAATAGGATTTACTGGGGGTAACATTCATACAATACTTAGAAGTCCCTCTTGGTCTTAAAATATGATATAATATAAGTTGTTAAAATATAATATATTTTTTATTTTATTGTGTAAAATTACAAAAAAAAACAAATGTAGACAGAATATTTAAAATGTGAGAAGGTACATGAAAGAGGTCAAATGAAATGGGATCGATATAATTAGCAACAGTGGGAATGAACAAATAATTAAAAATTACAATAAGTGAAAAGCCAAGCATAAAATATATAACAATATAAAATAAAAATTTAATGTTTATTTGTTAATTATTTAAGATCTCCAAAAATTCTTAACCGATTTACATGCTATTTTTTAAAAATGTTTGGTATCATCCTGGGAAGGTTCTAATTATGAAAATCCTGGGTTTATCAAGAAGAAAAAAAGTTACAATCAAAATTAAACATTATTGGCGCATAGCCCAAACCTTATATTTTTTTTTTTCATACAATGAGTATGAGAAAATGTGATTGGTAATAAAATTACCTAAGCAAAGGTAACAAAATTACCCAAATTGGACTAGTAGTAACAAAGATATAGCCAATTTTTTATATAATCTGTTCTTTTTATCTATATAAATAAGAATGTAATGTTCGTTGGTTACTTATGTAAGATCTCCGATTTTAATTCTGATATTTGAATGAAGGAATAAATTCCATGTAAAACAAAAAATATATTATTGAAATATTGGAAGAAGATAGTTGAGAGTATGAAGTAGACTAGAGGAAGATAGTCCCAGTGGCGGTCAATAAAGGTATTTGTTTAGTAAGGTGGTACTTACAAATACTTCATTTGGTAACAGAAAATCATTCTTATCAGCCCTGACGAAGCTCTGCAAAGTGATTTGAAACGTTGGTTAACAATAAATAGTTTTCTTTTACTATTTTGATACCTTTATCGGACTATCTCCCTCCTGTCATAGAAATAGGATAATGATTAACAAAGATATGGCATACTGAACCTTTTTTTATATATTTAAAGAAAAATATAAAGATTTTGTAGTCAGAAAACCAAATAATATGAATGTAAATGTTTAATTATAACAAAACTGTTAATTGTGGTAATTCAATCTATATATGGTGCATACTGAAATCTATCAATAGCGAAGCATTTCCGGGTCAGATAGTTGGAATATTGTGGTCTCCATTATTACTACCTAATTCAAATTTAACCTCTAATGGAAATCACGTTCCTATCTTGTGATATATATACATTCTTAAAGGAATATTTTTTATCAAATATAGCACCGTAATGGATAATTTAAAACTCAAAAGGAAATTATGAAAATTACGAAACTGGCACTTTCTAGTAAATCATGAAGCCTTCATAAATTTTGACTAGTAATAATACAATTTTTTATTGAAGTAATATAAAAATTGAGGTGAAGTACTGATTTTTTTTTTTCCATCAGGCTCTTGTACGTAGGTATGGTTTGTTTTTATTATTATACAATATACTAATTCTTAATAAATCATTATGGGCTGTGAAGGTACTATATATTGGTAAAAAGTTCGTCTGATAATGACCTATAAAAGTTATTGATTCTCTGGTTATTAATAAATTCACTTTTTGAATGGAATATTTAACGTTTTATAAATATTACTAAATTTAAATGAATAATTCAACTTAGAGGAATGTAGAAATTTCTATTTATATTTATTAAGTACGTTTAAACATTGCGGTGAAACAATGTTTGTTTTGCGATTCCTAAACTATTTATGTACCTCATACGGCCAAACATTAAAGCACAATAAACAAGCAAGTAAACGACATTGCTATTAACGCAATCTGGATAAACAGAAAGGCAAAACTGTTTAATATACAACTAATAATACTAATTTTATTTTTATAACAAGAAGTTTAAATATATCTAGAATCTTACTTATTATTGTAAATACTTAAATTGTCTTTCTGTGTAAGACCATGCAACTATGAAGACGAATATTAAACATATTAAATTCCGAAAATCCTTTGTGATATAACAACATTTTTTTCTATTTTAACCATCAAAACAAACCTTCCTATTGGAAAAAGTACATATGTAATATACTGGCATATATAATATATTAACTAAGGCGTTGACTTTCAAATCTGGGGACACAAAAAATTTCTTAGCTTTCATTTCTAATAATTTAAAAAAGTTAGGTAATTTCGCTACAAATCCAAAATATCCTTCAAGTTTCTACAAAAGCAAACGAAAGTTTTGGTTATTATTCGATGTATAGAATCAAAATATATTCTCATATTGTTTATTTATTGAAATTTACAACTGTATTAAGTAAAAAAATTAACTAGTAAATTTGATGAGTTATATGAATACTTCCGCCCTCCGTGGTGACCTTACCTAAATTTTCGAACAGAAAAGTATAGGGTGTAGGTTGGTCAATAAACGACATGTCGCTATCTCCTAAGAGGAGATAACACAACACAAAAAAACCCATCCTTCCAGGCTGGACCCACCCCACTAAGATCCTCCGGGAGCGACGGCCATATATCACTTTTTAAATATTTGCTTAAAATGGGAAAAAGAGACTTAAGAAAGTTTAATCAATATTTAAAAAGCGCCTGACATTGAAAAACTCCCACCCTCCGTGGTAGCCTTACTTATCCTAATTTTCAAAGAGACAAATATAGCGAGTAGGTTGACATGTCACAATCTCAAGAGGAGATAATAACACCAAAAAAGTCATTATTCCCGGCCGGACCCGCCCCACTAAGACCCCCAGGGAGCGATGGTCCTATATAGCATGATAGACACTTCCAACTCCAAATTATATTTCAAGATTAGGAGGTCTAAGGACCACCTTCTTTTCAGATGAGTAGGAAGAATGTCAGGAATCGAAGCGGAAGCAAGGTTAGAAACGGGTGAGTTCAGACAGCTATGGAGTTTATCATGGAAGAATTGATATCTGATTCTGGTCAAATCGGCATGAAACATAAAGGTCATTATGGATGATTTTATTTGTGATTAAAATAGGGATTTTGGATTGGATGTGAGAGAAATTGGACGGTCTGGTGAAGCCCAAATAGGCCATATTATAGTTTAATATATGTGTTTGATCAACCAAGCAAATGTATACAGCTAAAAAATAAAATGAAAAAGGAAATTTTGTTTTCTATGCAGTTATCAAGAAATTCAACCCTGAATTCCTTCTTCTAAGAGTGCCTTGTAATTTTCGCCTTTTTTTCTCCCCTCGTATTCTTCCCCCTTCTGATCAATGCAAGGGATTGTGAAAAATTACCTTCACCCCACTCGCTCAATAACATAGCATAGCTTAATACATCAAGTTAAGGCGATACGATTTAAGTCTGGCAGATGAGGAAGCTAAAATTACACGAGTATTAGAATTTTTAAAAGCACATCGCCTTCTTTATAAATATAACTCCTCTTCGATTTTTATGTTTTTTACTTTTTTATTTTACTTTTTTTATAATTTATTTTTCTATTTTTATTTTTCTATTTTTTATTTATTTATTTTTTATAATTTATTTTTCTATTTTTATTTTTCTATTTTTTATTTATTTTATTTTTTTTTTTACTTTTATCATGCCATAGGCGTTGATGACCAGAGGGTTTTACGCCTTTAAGCAACAAACAACAACAACGATTTAAATCAATATTTTTTAAAAAACATTTTCACTAAATAACCATACTGCTTTAAGTATACCATATAAAGTTATTTTTGACTTTCGATGGACTAAATACACAGGTAAAACGATCGATAAAGACCAATGGAAAAATATGTATGAGATAGAAATTTACAGAGTTAAACCTTATTTGTAAATATAACTAATACTCATGAGTTTTAACGAGAACGATTACGTTAACCACTGCTTAATGAGAACCTAAATATACATCATTGTTACTCTTACAACTCTTTAAATATAATTCAGAACTTTTAACAACTAAGTTGTTGAAATCTGAAAATAAAATCCTATTATAAAATTGAAATCCGAAAACTGTCCCTGATTTTGGCAATGGAATGAATTACGGAAAATACCATAAATCTTGAGGTATTTCTAATACCGAGGAGGAATTTTGACTGGGCCTGCAAAGGGGTTGGAGGTAGAGCCATATATTCCGTTTGCGTGGTAATATGACCAATTTATATTTGGAATTATTGCGTATATCTGTCATCATATTTTATTAACTCGAAAAAGAAATATTTCTCTATAATTAAAAGACGAGTTGAATGACAATTAAAAAATTAAAATTATATTTAATAAATTTAAATCATTGAACGGATTTTTTAAAGTATGAAGATAGTCAGAAGTTACAGTAAAAAAAAGTAACAAAAATTAACAACTATTTATTTGCTGAAGATTCGCCCCACTTTGTAGGACTTCATCAGAATTAAAAAACAACTAAACATGTTGTAAATTTTCATAATACTTCTGTTATCTTTAATTTTTTTTTTATTTGAAATTCGTTTTAGCACACGCAAAACTCATAGTTCTTATAAACTGCACAATTTTATATTCAAGCAAAAGAATCATAGTTAGCAAATATTTAATATATAAAAATCCCTTATATCTGTTATCAAAATTTTATAAAAATATATTGTCCATAAATGTTTATTCTTAATTACGAGTACTGTAAATCCCTTGCACGAGCCCATTTTTAAGTTTTATCTATAGAAAATTTATAATTAAACTATTAATAATTTCAACTATGGTATAAATAAATATATAGTAGGGGGAGTATAAATAAATATTATGTTGAGAGTGATAAAGAGAGTATATTAAATGAAGTAGAAGAGGGAAAGAGATCGAGTGATAAATAGTAAGAGGGAGAGATTGATTAAAATTATCCTAAAAACAGAACTTAATAAAACCTTTGTAATTACAGAAGTAAAGTTAACATTTTTTAACTACTTCTGACCAGTTTAACATGGGTAGTCTTTAAACTGATCTGTCTTATAATGAGTCACATGATTTTTCATTACTTGTTCATCCACGGAGTTCATAGTTACTAACTACATTACTTCTTACTTCGCAGCTTTCCTTATCTCGAAACTAGTCTAGTACGAGACTCGAGAAAGCCAGCCTACTCTTGAAGTAAACCTAACACCTTAACCTCGAAGGTCAACTAAAGCAATCACCCAACTTTCCGAGTCCAACTTATGACACTGCCACTGCATAAAATGTATAATGTAGAAGGAGATAATGTATTAAAATATTCTTCTCTTGAATATATTCTAGTGTAACTAAAACGAAGAACTAAAATGTTAATAAATTATTTTTTCTCTCTCTGTTTTGTGCAAATACAAGTTATATAAACTACCTTTCAAATTATTTTTAATCAAAGCTGCATAGAAATTTGATTTTAATAGTTTACGTTTATGTCATAATACCTCAAGTTAGAGTAGTGATTATTTTTAGTTTAATTAATTCATTGTTACAATTTTGGGAAATAAGTAATAGAGGTATTACACATAGACATACATTCTCAAAAAAAATAACAGAAAAAATCATAGTAATAATAATAAAAAAGAACCAAAGAACGAGGAATCTACGGTCCCAAAAAGATACAAGAAGGATACAGACTAAGACCCAACAAAGAAATCTACAAAGACACAAAGGACCTAGAAACAGAAATAAGGATCAGGAGACTGAAATTCCACGGACACACGGTAAGTATAGTCCCGGAAAGACCAAACAATGAATTATTCCAAAAAATCCGAGGATACATCAGGCAGAAGAAGGTAAAAACGGAAAGATAAGGAATATCGGACCATGTCTGTCTGGACGGAGAATGACAGAGGAAAGGACTGAAGGAAATCAAGGTTCTTGTGGGAAAGAGAAATTCGAAAAAGCGGGTTGCGTGGACAGAAGAAAGGAAACAAAGGCACGCAGAGATATTGAGGGAAAATGAGGGAAGGAAAAACAAGAGAGAGGCCAAAAGTGATGGCATTCGCGTGGTCTCTAAGACCGTTTCGTGACAAAAAAAAAATGTACATAAATTAATAAATTGCATTACATCATATCCATACAATATTTACACACTCGGTCTGAGGACTAGGATATCTGTCCTATACCGCGTGGAAACTAAAGCAGAACTCTTCAAGATTGCAGCGCATCTCTGCCACCGCGTCGCTGGTAGTAAGCCAGTAGAGGCTGAGTATGTGCACTACAGTCGTAATCGCTCAAAACATAAATGTATGATCTGGCCATTACAAGAACTCTAATTGTTAAATGTATTTTACAATAGATCTCATGGCCCTTTCCAAATCCAAGGTGGATTTTAGGGATGAGCAGAACGGGTCAAGGATTGAACCCAAGGGGGTTGAAACTAGGGGGGTAAGCCATGGTCGTTCAGGTTGTGACATTTCAGCACGGAAAAGGCGAATGAAACCAAAATTTTAAGAAAATTATAGCGTGTATTTATTTATTAATTATTACAATTATTTGCTTGAAAAAAAAATTAATTTTTATTAAAGTAATCATTTTTTGTTATATCCGAGGGGGGGGGGGTGCAGCACCCCCTGGTGGGTACGCCCATAATTGAACTAAACAGTTTTAGTTGCTGTAATTGAAATCTAAAAAGTAAATTTCCACCTCGGTTTTGGAACAGTCAAATCGTTTGTATTGCATTTTAATCTCATAGTTTTTATGTTTATCTATATTTCACAAATAGTTTCTAGTGAAAGTTAAAAATAGCTTTAGAGAAGTTGGACTATTGCTTATTATTCTTATATTACATAGGCATAGAGATGAAATATTACAATACATAGTAGTAGTCCATCATTTTTTTTTCTTATTGTTTTAATATTTTTCTTTTTCTAAATTTTCATTTTTTAAATATTTTTTATAAAGTTATTCATATCTTTTCTTCAGTTATTTACCTATACATCTAAATCGAATTGTCTCTAAGTGTAATAAATAATAAAATGTATGCATATATAAAAATCCCATATGGTCATGCACAATCCTGTTTGTATTTTATCAAAAAAAAAAAAAAAACTTGAAATAAATGCATAAAAAATAAAATAGAAATATTTAAATAAAAGTAATATTTATGTACGTGATAATTAATTAATTAAGACAGCTGTGTAAATTATGTCGAGGAGGAACAATTTTCCTACCTTAATAGTATTTTTCTACCTTCCCAATTAAGCTCCGCCCATAAGGTTCTCCACTAACTGTTTTTCCTATACAATCTTCCTATAAAATCTTCCGGACCCGTAGGCTTTTTTATGTTTTAATGAACATTATCAAGTCAAACATATTTAAAATATATAGTGTGGATATCATTATACGGACCGGACGTGCATTTAAGCGATCCTGGATTTTATACTAAATAATAAACTTATAATTGTATTTCATGAAAATAAATACCAAAGGATTAAGTACTGGGGTGGTTAGGAATAGCCAAGGTTAGTTGAAGAGAGCTCTACAGTCGAAAGTTACTTAAATCTTTTTTCTAGGCAGTAACATAATAGGGAAAATACTTGTACAATCAAGATCTAACTGCCTAAACTAGTCATATTCCAGACTACCATTATCTACCTCATTGTGTGGCATAAAAAAAACAAGAAAGGAATGAGCTTACATTCCTTCGCATGCAGACTTAATGGCCGTGAAGTTATAATTGGGCCTAGATCAGAAACTGAGATTGCCAACAAATTTAAACGAGCAATTTTAAGTCAGAAATGGGGCTAGTTCCATTATTTTTAAACATCCCCAGTGGACTAACGATCAAACATAACCTCAAAAATTGTAAAAAAAAAAGAAGAAGTAATTTACGGAAATAAGAATAGCACTACTGTGATAATATCACATGTGCTTGTGTGGAAGGCATTCCACGGGGAATCGAAAAGGAAAATAGAAAATTGAGGAAAAAACGGGGAAAATATGATTAAACAAAGTATAAAGCAATTTTATTTAGTTGTGAAGTGAGAAAAAAAAATAAAATAAATAACTTTTTAATTTCGCAAAATAAAAATAGAAATTTTTATATTTTTAAATTTTCAATTTTATTAATCTTACTTTTATGAGCTAGATCTTATAATATAAATTATTATTCTTTCTCAGATTTAAAAAAAAAATAATAATTTTGAATAGAAAAAATATTTTTTTAAATTTTAATTTTAACTGGAATAAAATATACAAAGGAAAAAAAAATTAACGGCTTTATTGAGGTTTCGTAACACTGTAAAATGGGTCAGAGTTTAACATAGTATGAGTATTGAACCAGAACAAAATAAAAAAATGCATTAATTTCATAGAAAACAATTCAATAAGTCTAAGAAATTTTGCAAATTATTCATAAACACTCAATGCGTTTTCTTAGAACAAATTATAATTGATATTTTCTTCTTTATCTTGATAATAAATATAATTCAGATTTCTGCGACTTGAGACTTGCTTTATAATTTTTTTCAATAAATTTATTAATTAATAGAATTAAAAACTATATATATATGTTAGTTTTTAGTTCTATTAATTAATAAATTAATTTTAAAAAATATGAAACAAATTTCAAGTCGCAGATATATATAAATGTTGAAGGAACGAAAAGAATTGAGAGTTGGTGACTAAAATCTTGCCCAAGTAGGAATGGAGGGGTGGAAGATATTCTTCCTTTTATTGAAGATTTAATATTTCTATTAAACATAATAAAGTTTTAAAAAGAATACAGAATAAATTCCTTCTGATATATCTAAATAAAACAACGCCCTTGATATTAGATATTTATAGGAAAAAATACAACACAAGAAGCTTTTCTTTTAGAAATTTCATAAGAATAAAACTTTAAAATATTTTATGATAGAACTAATACAATGAATGTTACATTATAAAATGCAATGTAATTATCTTTTTTATAGAGTTATGCGTGTAGCATAAAAACTACCAAGTAGTAGTTCGCGTGAAGGAAGATGACCTCCATAAATAAAAGTTTTATTAAATTATTCCATCAAACAATGCTTCATTTCCTATTAATAATTAATAAATAATTACCTCAAATTTAGAAAATTATTTCATCTTGGATAAAACTGTATGCTCCAGGCACCCGTACCTGTAAACATAAAATAACAATTGAATTTACTAATACATTATTATAAATAATAGAAACAAAACTTTAATAAAAAAAAAAAGAAAAGATAAATGTTTTACAAAAGCAAAATTATTAGAAAACAAAATATAAAATAGTTCAAAAAATATAATTCCTTAAAATGCAGCAATATTCTGAAAGCCCCTACAAATTAAATTCAACTGTGAAGGTGACAATGTTTCATTATATTATTTCTCCTGATGTCTAGAAAAATGCCACTTCCAGTAATAAGTTTGTGGGTAAGGTGACACATATATATAAGCTATATATATCTTCCTTGTATAAGTGTGGGTTTTTTTGTAAATTTTTTTATACCACCAGTATTTTTTTTTTTTTTGGTAAGTTGTAACGATGCTTATTCAATTTCCTTTTACCGAAATCTAATTAAATATTAATTAGTTTCTGTGATTTTTTACCAATGTATTTTGAGCATTCAGATATAATTATTATTCACCGGATGATGGGGTTCATTTTCTATTTGAATGTCTTGAAAACTAATTAATTAATTTATGGGATGATTGTTGATTGACCGTTTATAATAAATAAAAGGAAGATGATCTAGTTGCGGTAAAAAAAATTCATAAATTAATTAAACTATTTAATGTGAGCCAACATTTAACCCCACTCAACTCAACTATTATACTTCCATATTATTTTATTCTGTTTTTTTATATTTATCTCAAGCTTCCACCTTAATCATTCATTTACTTCTTAATATTTATTAAGCTATATAAGGATAATAGTATTATAATTTATTTAATTTTATTAGAATTAAATCCTTAAGATTTATTATTTGTTAGAGAATTTATTTTATTTATCTTCTGTATTTGACAATTCTAATTTTTGTTTAAACTTGTAAATATGTTTATTAACAGTAATTGTATCTTTTGTTTATTATTTTTAGTTTACTTTTATTTGATTCTTTTTCATTTTTTATTAGAAGTTAGTCAGTCACCTAATGATTTGTAATAATATACAAAATTTTATTTTATTTGTTCTATTTTTATTTTATATATTTTGTTATTTATTATTGTTTATTTTTTATCTTATCAAATTCGTAATTATAATTATACTTATGATGGTTTATAATTTCCATATATAAGAAGACCGGGTGGTATATAATTTCCTTTTTATTTTGAATGTTTTATATTTTACCCTAAGGCTCTAAAGCATAATACTTACACTTGTAATATTCTAAAAGGGTCAACCCCAGGATATATAATGAATATTATTATTACTATCATACTTTATATTTACAATCCAGCTTATATCTTTTATAGGTTATTTTATAAATTTTATCTGTATTTTATATTTATCCGTTGCCTCCATCTTATCTTAAAATTTATCACTTTATAATTAATATTTTTATTATATAATTTATTAATTTTTTTCACTATACTATATTTATTTTATCCATTCTTTTTATTTTATTTCAATTTTGTATTTTATCATAATTTTTTTAAGTAGTTTTTCCCCCTATTATGTAATGCTATTTGATGTATGCCTATATTTAATATTTCCTAATCTTATCTTTACTTTAACATTATTTTATATCTTTTTCCAAATCTAACGTTTCTGTTCACCGCCACTCTCCACCCCCCCTCTTCCCATCTTATAGGTCTTCTTAACTTGCTCATTTTTGTGTTTACTTCCGTTCAGTAAGGTGAGTGCCCTCTTTATTCTGTTTATTCCTTTCTTTTTTCTTGACTTTTCTTCTTATTTCCCGTATTTTTTCGTCATGTAGTGTTTACTGTATTTTTATATTCCTTTTTTTTATTATTCCCGTTTCCACTAATTGTCTAATACCTTTTTTGTGTAGTTTATTTTCACTTTTCACGGTAATTCTATTTTATTTTAGTTGTGGTTATCTTTGCTAGCCTTAATATTACAAGAGTCCAAGAGGAAAAAAAAGGCAAATATTTCACACAAGTTTTTATTAACTTTAATGAAAATTAAGTATAATTATTAGTCAAAATTTATGAGTCTATCAAGTATAAGTAGAAAGTTCTAAATGGCAGCTAAAGGTTTAAAAAAAAAATACTTTGTTTTACGGAGCTCCATATCTTTAAAATTATCAATAACACTAGAAAGCATAATATAATATCAAAGAAGAATAAATTTGCTAAAATATGAGCCCTAATAAAGCTATTTACGTTCAATAGTTCTCGAGATATAGCTCTTAAAAAAAGCAACATTTCATAAAAAAAAAGCACTGAAAAATCACAGAGAAATCTATATCTCAAAAACCATTCGACGTTACAATTATAATATATATACATTATAATTAATAAATTTAAAAAAAAATTAACTATATCTCAGGAACTTTTCCACGTACAGATTTTTGTTAGCATTCATATTAAAGCTAATTTAATGTACTATAAAGTAGTTATGAAGTTTATTTTTCTAGGATTAGTAAGTTTTCATGTTATTTGCTAAAATAAATTCATTTACAGTTGTTGAGACAAAATTTCATGCGCCAAATTCATATTCATGCATGAATATCATAAAAACTACTACCCGCACGAAAATACGTAATAAATTCCTTTATAGCCAATTAAATTACGTCTATTTTGAATGTTGGCAGACATCTGTACGTCTAATATTTCCTGAAATATTGTTTGTCATAAATCAAAAAAAATTGTACGAACAACTAGAAATCAACATTTAGTGAATTTAATTTGTATTTTCTACGAAGATAATAGTTTTCATTAATTTAATCTAAAATAATTTCTTTTTTTCATCCCAGCTTTTGTACTATGATACTATTTGAGGTTTTTTTTTTTACTGCACTCGGACTATCTACATTTTATAAATTGATTTAATTGTTGAAAACTATTAAATTAATTCTGAAATTAGTCTATTCTATTGCTTATTATATTCTGACATATTTCGGGGGATCAATCTTTCTTAATGTCTTGTCTCATTTCCTTCATTCGCGATTGGGTGCATCTCACACAATATTGCAGATCAAGGTAAAAACAGTACTGAAGCCAAGGTGAAAGAAGAAATATCCATGTTACAATTTTAAGGAGAAGTTCTCAGGAATGCATTGAATTCCGTACCGAGTACCACAGTGATTCCCTCCCACGGCCGCCCATAGATTGCTAGGGAGAAAAATCTACGAGGGGAGACGAAGATGAATTGTGAATTATGGAGTGACTCCGGGACCGACGGACAACAGAGGTAGGAAGAACCGTTCTGAGCCAAAAGGAACGTATTAAACTTCAGTGGAGTCGATATTCAGTGCGAGACTTGTTGAATGGTAGTGAGTTATGAGATATTGCTTTATTGATTTGAGTTATCTATTTAGATTCCGTGATTTATTAGAATTTAAATAGTTCTCTAACTAAAAAAAAAAAAATAATAGCTAAAAATAAAATTTAACATCTGCTGTGCAGATCATACGACATTCACTCACTATAAATTCGTATTGTAGGGTTTCTTATTAAGTATTACTTGCTTTTAATTAAATTCTAAAAATTGTACTGCTTTCATTTTTTCTTAATTCGAAAATTTCTGAAAGTTTACAACTTTTCTTATGACAGCAACATTTGTAAATATTTAATTTTTATAATTTTTGACTTTTTATTTCTAAAAAGGTTTAATACACTTTTACAAAATTTAAAACATTTAATTTTCGAATTGTATCACGCCAGTAACATTTTTACCCATTTAAAATGAACAATATAGTTTTAATTACAGAAGGGACTTTAAAAATTTATGAAGAGGGGAAAAACTTTAGTAATATGGTAGGATCTAGACAGAGCTCTTTTCCTGGTAGGAATTCCTCAGGCTAATATGTAGATATTGGATAGATTCTTAGAATAGGAAAAAAAGTAATTTAAACTTTCCTTAAAGATTTGTTAAATTAATAAAAAAAGTTATCAGTATTAAAAATAAATTGGATTACAAGAGGGTAATATTCGTTTTATCTTCTAAATATTACGGCTCAGTTTATAAAAGTTTTAAATGAGATGGGGGAGTCCGGGAAAAGTTGAGGAACCTGTTAACGGACTCAAAGAGAACCTATTGGTTCATTAAAAACCCAATTATTTTTAGAAACAGTAATAGTATTTTCAATTTGAATAATATAATGACTTTTTGAATAACAGAGGGATATAAAAGTTATTAGAGAAATCTATCAAGAGTCCATATGGTTTAAAACATTAATCGTAAAAATAAATCAATCAAATTAAAAACGAAACAATAAATAATTATTTTTCTCAAAACACTAAAAAAGTAAATTAGGCAAAAATTAAATATGTGCACTGCTAGTAAATAAATGGATTTTAGGAATAAAAAAAAATCACTAACAAAAAAACCCTAAAAACCTAAATTATTATCAATCCAAAATATTAAAAATAATGAAAGATGCACCTAGGTAAAAAAAAAAATTTTTTTTTTGAGGATATTAATTTTCTGCAGATGTCCTGCGTTCAAGAAAAAAATTACTCCTCACAATTGTAACTAAATCTATCATAACTATAATAGTTTGGAAAGCTGAGTATCCAGTCTTCCAACCCATAACAGTATCACCGATTATATTCCTATGTAATAAATAAAACTGAAACATTTTTATTTATACAAGTGGTCCTAAGTTGTTTACATACATCTAGTTTCTGCTATTTTATGCATATTAAATGGTCCTTAAACCTTTAGAAAGGTTTAGAAACCTTTAGAATAAACCTTAAGGCTTTAGAAAAGGAAGGTCCTGTCAGGAGCAAATTCAAAGCCTTAAACTGCTCATAAAATATTACACTACCAGAAGGAAAAATCTTTACATTCCCTTTGTTGACTTTAAAAAGGCCTACGATTCTGTGGATAGGGAAACTCTACTGAAAATCTTGAAAGAGTATGGAGTAGACCAGAAAACCATAAATCTGATAAAACTGACTCTGGCAGATATAAAATTAAAGTGAAATTTCAGGGTCTTATAAGAAAACCTTTTCAGATAAAACCAGGGCTAAGACAAGGCGACAGCTTGTCTCTAATACTTTTCAACATAGCTCTGGATAAAATTATGTAAGAATTCTGGAAAAAAAAATAACTCAGTAGCCATAGTAGAGAACAAAACAATCATGTAAAAGTGAGTTGTTTGGCTTTTGCTGACGATCTCGCACTGTTGGCAGAATCAGAGGAAGCTATTAGTCAAATAAATACCCTACAAATAATAGGAGAAAAAGCAGGCCTATAAATATATGAAAAAACAAAGTTCATGACAACTGAAGTAAATTTTAAGAAAAAAAAATAGACACTGAATATGGAGAAATAAAAGTGACCAGAAAATTTAAGTACTTGGGGGAAATAATTTGCCACAACGGTTCTGAGAAAGAGAGTATCCGAGACAAAACCATCAAATTAGAAAATTGAAGCTTTCAAAGAGTTAAAATTTACAATAAGAAGGACCTATCCTCCATTGCAAAGTTAAGGCATTACAATGTGGTACAATGTGGTAAGGCCTGTGATTTTATACGCGGTGGAGTCAAATATTTCAAAAGTGATACAGGACAGCTCCCTTGAGGTCTTAGTGGGGTGGGTCCGGCCAGGAAGGATTGGCATTTTTTTTTTCATGATCTCCTCTATACAT
>NW_027106613.1:975951-1003024 GCF_000696795.3 Halyomorpha halys
ATAAAAAATCAAGAAAAAATAAATATACATATATGAACGAAATAATAAATCAAAATAAAATAAATAATAATAAAATAATTAACAAAAAACAGTAAGGCTCGTAAGCAGTGAAACGCATGTCTCATCATGTTTAGCTGCAAATCATTAAGTTATATATATATATATATATATTAAAAAAAAAGTGTGGTTGAGATTTTAAATGGTAAATGTAATATTATTTTTTTTTTAATTATTCAGGTTTTAAATATAAAAATAGCATGACTAAAGACAACTAAGCTGTTGAAAACATTCCTAGTAGACGGCTGATAACCATACCAGGAATAATTCTCTATTTGTACAGGATATAATACGGAACATATGAATGAAGGCACGTTTTCTAGTCTTGTCTATTCTGAAAATAACTGAAGGTCATAAATGTCCCACAAGGAGACACATCAAGGTTACCTTACCCTCATAGAGAAATATGAAAAATTCAAAGAACAAACCTGGATAAGGTTATATAAGAAAAGTCATCGAGAAGACTGCAGACACGTGAGGATGGAAGGCAAACACAATTACGTTGCTGCCAATACGTGATAAATGGGAAGGCTGCAAAGAGCCCAGCCCTCCGATAGATAAGGCTATGAGAGGAAGGAGGTCGGTTATCATAGTGAGGGGATGGCCTGGGGCCCTCTAGCGAGCGGGTCATTTTTCATGCAGCCCTGGGGCTCTGCCCCCTGTATACCGAGCAGGTAGCTTCCAATCCTCACCATCATGGGCGAGGAGTAAGTAATGGCTAATGGCATCATCTTAGCGATGCCCAGTCATTAAAATTTATAATATCAAAGGAATATATTGCTATTAATAATTACAAAAGAAATATTTTAAATTATTTTTTTATATTCCAGAGACATAAAGAAAAGAAAAATACATGTTTATAATGGGAATTCATATGAATTAAATTTAACACTAAATTAAAAGAGTACATCAAGTAAGTTTTCTATAGTTCCTATTGGCGGACTTTGTTTACGAAGAAGTTGAGAGATAATGCTTCATTTAGCTAAGCCTATAGTGAAGTTGCGTGCGAAATAATGTATAGCATAAGGAGGAGAGAAAGGTGCATGGCACATCAATCTAAAAGCAATTTGTTGGCCAAGGGAAGATATGGGCAAGTTATGAAGACCACAATGCATGTTCTTGAGCAACTTCTCCAAACAGATTCGGGATTCGCCGCTGCTTCCTTGAGGTGCCTTAAAGATTAAAGCAAAGTTTGAGAGAATGTCTGAGGGAATACTTAACAAGGGGCTTTGTTATGGCGGCATCCGAGCAACTCATTATCATTAAATTACTTCACAGAAGGAAAATTCCGATTGTGAGAGACGGAAAGAAGTTCTTTCAAGTCCGTCACTGTTATAATCATTGGAAGCAGTGAAATGCGTTTTCCCATTATTTTTTTTTTTTGGTTCAGTTGTTTTAAATTATTTCTTTCTGATTAACAAAACAAAATAAATATAAAATAATAGGAAAATTAAATATTTAAAATTTTTAAACAACCAGGAGTGAACAACATGGAAGAACCTTAACTGATTTATAACTCGTAAGTATAATCTAAAAAGTATTAAGTACTAAGTTCGGATTCGGATAAATGCAAGAATTCAAATCTGAATCTCATAGATCTAAGAAACAATGTCACATTTACATAGCTTTACATCTAGTTAGACTAAATCCAACAGTATCCCGTGGTTACCTACGAGTGAAGAAACCCTCTAGGGTTACCTATAGATATAGGAAAATCAGTTCTGTACTCAAGATATATAGGACTCTACATAACGTTTCCTTGTTAAATAATTTTGTTTTTCAAATGTACAAATTTATGATATTCCAAATTTCTTTCCTTTATTAATTTTACATCAAGAATATATTCGATCGTTTCATATGAAATGTCAGTTTTCAAAAGAAAGATAATATAGTAAAACAACTTTATGAAATTAAAACATGTTTAGTCAAAATATTAACCACAATTTCTACACATTTTCCCTAACGAGTTATCAAAATTTCAATCTCAGATCTGGAAAAATCAGAGTTTGCAAACAAATGAAGTCAGAAAATAAGTTCTGACCTGAGAATCATTTTCCAAAATTTAACCTTTAAAGAAGTCCAAATTCCTGAACAGATAGAAATCTGTTGGAGATAAGTCTGGTAAATAGGGCGGGTCTGGAAGAACTTTGTAACACAGCTCGTTTAGTTCCTTCACTGTCGTGAAACATGAGGTCTGGTTTATTACTCCTATAGGAATACAGTAACCGAAGAAAGTATTTGCACACCTTGTCTTTTCATTATATAATGAATTTGAATAATAATAAAATAGTTTCAGGTCCCTTAGTAAAAAGTATAATTAAAACTTGTTAAAAAAACAGTATAAATTCAATTAAAAATATTGATCTTAATAAAAATTAATTTAAACATAATATAAATACAAGGAAAACAGTATTTGCACACTGTGTTTGTTTATTTGCTGTTATTTGTATACTTGAGTATAATCCTGTTCTTTTCTATCAGTATTATCAAATATTTCAATCTATTAAGTTCCTTTGAATTTCCACAGTCTCTTGACTTAAATATAATGGAAAATTTGTGGCATATTTTAGATAAAAATGTTCGAAAACACCAAATAACCGGAAGACACTCCCTCAAGGATCTTTTACAGCAAGAATGGGAACAAATTAACACGGATTTAATTAAAACATAATCCAATCAATGCCGAAACGTTTACAAGCGGTAATAGATGCCAACGGACATCATATAAAATATTAAATTTAAAAAAAATATATAATTACACGCAAAGTGTGGAAATACTTTTTTTCTGTATTTTTTGTAAGTTTGATTTTTCGTTTTTTTTGTATGAAAGGAGTTTTTCATTTTTCAATTTTATTTATAGTTATTAAGTTATAAATATACTTTTTATTTTTGAAGTAGTAGGTTTTTTTCATTGCATAAATTCATAATTCAATAAAAAAATACGTGGTGTGGAAATACTCCGGTCACTGTATATATAGATCCGTTCGGATTTTTTTTCTTTGTTTTTTGACCAAGTTTTTGATGCATTATGCCAATATTGTTGCAGTAAGATGTGGATGTTATGGTTCCAGCTCTAGATAAAAATAAGAAATAAATTATCCCTTTGATTGGCGCCCACACAGAAACCAAAAATGTTTTTTGGATGCAAATATGTTTTTTTTTTCAATATCTAACCACTGACCTGATCGACGCCTGTTGTCATGTTCAATTCACGTTTCAACCATCCCTAACCATCCTTTCGAGAAAAGGCTCGTAAGCAGTGAAACGCATGTCTCATCATGTTTAGCTGCAAATCATTAAGTTCATGAGGTATCCATAGATCTATTTTTTTTCTTTATTGTCTTTAAATGTTGAGAAACTATCTATATACTTTTATTCAGTTTTGCTGCAAGTCCTCTAAGAAGGGTTTTCTACAATAAACTGGCGAACGCATGCTTAGTACGTTTTTCCGTTTCGTCAGTTTCTAATTTTATCTAACCTATATATGTGTCTTCAAGTTGACAGGGTGACTAAATCCATAAAATAGTTCTTTATTTTTTATATATTAATTCTATAACAATTTAAAATTGAATAAATGGTTAACCGCAGAAAGTGAATTTTAGTAAACTGTTATATTTGTATACTTCTTTCATCTTTTTTTCAAGAGAAAAAACATTTAAATTTTAATTCAAAGTAGGGTGAGCAAGTGAAAGTTGTGATTTGCGCACCCCACTTTACTTGTTTATGTTGCTTTCATAACTCTTCAATAACTTACGTATTGATTATAAATTTTTGTTTTGAATATCCTGAGGATGAGGTAATACACCGAAACGTCAAGAGGAACTATTTGACTAAAAAGAAAAGAATAAAGGAATGTCCGTTGATGCATTATTCTTTTCACTTATAAGAAATATTCCCGATATAATATTTGAAGAAAATGTAAATAGAGAATTGAAATTTCGTTACTTTTTTAATTCAAAGGAAAAGCTTTATGTCTTTTGTTATTCAGCAGTTATAAAAAAACATCTGCGTTTCATAAATTCATTTCTTCTTAATCCTTCCAGATAGCAGTCTAAGGACCTGCCACTAGTTAACCCTTCTCATCCTCAAATCCATTCCTCTCTTGTAGAAGGTCTACTTGACCCTTCCTCCAGCTTTATTATTTTTGTGCCATTCTAGAGTACTCTCTTCCCAAGAAATCATATCTTGAGAGAGTCAAAGCACCTTCTTGCTGAATCTATTCTCTTCATGCCAAATATAAAACAAAACAAATGTTTTCTAGTTATCTTTCTCCTTTCTTTTGGTTGAAATAATTAAGGAAAAAATAATTTAGCTTCAAAAGTCGTAAGCTATTCACTTGCTAACATTTTAATTCGTTAGAAATAAAATTAGGTATAATTTTTTTTGTAGTAGATTGGTTTTATGGGATATATAAAGAACAATAAATTTAAAGTAGTTAATTATCCTATTATATATTAATTTCTTATTTGAGAAATAAAATCTAAAAAATAAACTTAATTTGATTCATTTTCTAAACTATTTTTTTTTTTAACGTATTTAATCCCCTGCTGAAAAAAAATGAAAAAATAATTTTATTCTGGGACATAAGTCCCCTAAGAATAGATCGGGGTCATTATGCTTTTTGTTTGGCAAACATTTAAAACTTTCCAGTAAGCAAAATGAAATTACATTGAGATCTTGGCTTAACTTTTTATAATGTTAATCAATATATGCCTATTTATACTGTTCATAATGATGCAGAGGTTTGGTTATGCAGTAAGTGAAGGAATAGGTGATTAAAGGAAAGGATGGATGAGGATTGGCGAATGGAGATAGGAAAAGAATTCCAGAAGGAGGTTGCACGTATGACGAAGGATTTGCTGAAGGAGGCGGTTCTACAGGAGGGGCATGTATAAATCAATTGGTTAGCATCTGGTGTTTAATGAATGAATGGATGGATGAACGAAGATGAGGAGATCAAGGAGACAGGTAGGTTTTTTGATTTTAAGAACTTGGAATAGGAAAACATCAAGGAGAAATTGCCTTCGGGAGGTTGGATAGAAATCAACTCGGTACACTAACGAAAGTCATGAGAGAGCTTTGGAAACCCGAAGGTAAATTTACGAAGCAATTCATGAGTCTCTTCAGTCTCATCTCGAGACCAGCAGATAGCCCTCCGTAAACCAAGGAACCGTAGTCCAAGTGGGGGAAGGCGAGAGAGGATACTTGGAACTGACAGGTATTTTGAGGAATGGAATCACAGAATCTAAGGAATAGTTTGAGTGCAGTTATGAATTTGCGTGTGATTAGGGAAATATGATTATTCCAAGAGAGGTGTTGGTCGAAGGTGACTCCAATGTTTAGTATGAAGGATAGAAGTGAATCGGTTGGTTTGCTATTATCCCCAAGTTAAATTATAAACAATTATACTTTTATTTAACAATAAAAAAAAATTAAACCTTAATAAATAAATTTTAAGCCTCCTTGATAATCGCCTAGAGGGCAGAACATTGAAGAAAAATAAAAATACTTGAGTGAATGTATCATATGAAATTTTTTCCTAAATATATTTTTTAGTAAATAAAAAAACTAAAACATATTAATATAAGGTTGTGCATTTTACATTATTTCATAATCTCATATCAATTTTCCTTGGATTTCTAATAACTTTATTTTTATGCCGTACCATCTTGTACGAAACAAAAAAAAATCAGTCATTTGGAAACAAGATCCAAAGAATCACAGGAAATATCCTTTAGTTTATAATAAATAGCCCAATACATCGTCAGCTACAATAGAAATCAATAGATAAATTCATCAAAAATAAAAAAATTCATCGTTTAGAAAGGAAATTCAATTTCACCTCGAAGCCTGAACCCGAGGCTGATGCAAGACATTCTGCCATGAACTCTATATTTACTTATTTTTATTATTATTGTTATTTACTTTTTTCCAAGTATTTTGTAAATATATAAATCAGTGATTTGTGTAAATTCTATAAATATTAATTTTTTTTGTTTCTTTCATTCTTCAACTATATATTTATAATTATTTTTTAGATATATTATTGTTTTCTAATTTATTTTTATCAATTAAAATTGTTCAATCATAATAACATTGCAAATCGTATAAGATGTCTTTTTTGTGCTAGAATAAAACCCCAAATTATCAAGAGTTAAAAGAAAATCTTAGTTATAAAAAACGTGGGCGATCTGGTAATAAATAAATTTCATAGGTTAATAAATAAACCTATCGTATGAATAATATAGATAATAAATAAAAACCGAAAATAATAACTGGATACCTCTAAAAGTGGACATGGATGTTGCTCCAAGTTTTATTATTCTGTAGGTGATAGAAATATGATTATCAAATATTCAACGTAAGCTAGATTCTAAACTAAGACAAAGAACCTATTCTTAAAAACAAAATTAACAAATAAAATACTAATATTAAAAAATCGCAAAGAATATAAAGATTAAAGACAATTAAAGATAGGGACACTATAATGAAATAATGACACAAAGCACCACTAATATCCATCGGATCGCAGACAATTAAAGCAACAAGTTGGTGCAACAAGTGAAGAGATGCCAGACCAGCAGATAAATCCATTTAGGATAACTTCCAAAATTTTAAAAAAGTTGAAAACCTCAGGATTTTTCAATACAGGCATATCGTCTCACCCAATAATTTAACCTCTGACTCTTTAGGAAGATATAGGGTTCAATTTCTTATACAGTGATAAGAAATTTTCATTTATGAATTAATCTATTATTTAACTGAACAATATTTCTTCCGATGTTCTAGAGTATTTTCCCTTCCTTAGGATATTCTCTAAAATGATTATAATTTAATTATATTATAAATAATCTATATCATCATTATATATCATATATCTGTTATATGGAAGACTTACTCCACTATAGCGCTAACTATATTTTCACTAACATTAGGAAAATACAATTAAAAGTTCTATTTTTTAGGAAAATTACATCTTTTCAATTAATTTTTTAACAGATTTAGGTCTAAAATTGATATATTCTTATTATCAATTAATTTATCGAATGTATATAAAACCAATCCTATAATACTACAGGTACGTAATGAATTTTTTTTTTAAATGTTGAAAAATTCTTTATATCTATTCCTTTGGTCCACACTGTGTTATATTTTTTTTTTTATTCTGAGACGAGTCCTTAATAATAACAATACAGACAATAAAAGTGGAACATTAGTTCCTTAAAATTGAATGCAAAATATAAAAAATCAAGAAAAAATAAATATACATATATGAACGAAATAATAAATCAAAATAAAATAAATAATAATAAAATAATTAACAAAAAACAGTAAAATATGACAACACTCAGTTACCCACTAGATGGAAGATAAAATAATAGATCAGATAAAAAAAAAATGTAACAATATTTTGTTAAAATATTAATATATTATTTTATTAGCAAAAACAAGTATTATTATCACCAAATTATTGATTTATTAGACATTAGATAATTTAATACATTATAACGATTTGAAGGAGCTATTAGTTATGTTGTAATGTTTTTTTAAAATATCCTGAGTATGAAGGATTGCCCAGAAACGTTAGGGGAAAATATGTAAAATAAGAAAAATAAAAAATAAAAGAAAGATTTTTTTCTTACCACATATTAAAAATTTGTTTCAAATATTTAAAAGTTTATAATTAAACTAGTAATGATTATAACATACAAAGGGAAAGAACATTAAAAGCCACATCAGTAGTTTCAAAAATTTTACAATTCCTAACTTATGTTTTGTGTCCTTCATATTCGACAATATTGTCTTTAAACATGTTGGAATTATAATTGAAAAATGAGGGAGAAGTTTGCACAAACTTCTAATAATCTTCAAAATTATAGTTTGTTATAATCTTGCCCCAAGCTATTCAAATATACGTTTGAGCTAAAGAAAAGCGAGGTTAACACATTTTTTACCGTAAAATTTTCTCCCACATTTTAAATGTGAAATAGAATAGAGAGAGCTAAAAGAAACGACATCCGAGAAGATCGGTAAACAGTCGAGCAAACATTTTAAGACAACTTCCATTAAGCGGCGAACATAGTGCCTTCCAGAAAAGTAATATATTTTTTAATAATATTTATAAAACCATTTACTAGTAACATATAACTTATAATACATACATATAATCGTAATATAGAATGTTTATGAAAACAAACACAATCCGAGCAAAAATTTAGGATAAATCATAAGAGAAAAAATGACGAACAAAACTAGACTCTAACAACTTATTGTAAATAACAAAAAATATTATTTCTACGTCGATTAAGTTTATTTTTCTTCGAATTGTGCATTTTTAATTCTTAAAAAATATAGCGTTTTTTAACTAGAATTCGAAAAAAATTAATACACAATGGATCATTAGGAAAAATGTTTTTTTTCCATACAACTCTGTTTCTAGAATAACATACAAAAAAAAAAATAACATATCTTTAGGAATGTGTAAGGGGTTCAGTAATAATTAATTTATTTATTTAATTTAATATTCAAAGATTAAATTCAATTTCTATATCAATTCTATATTTTCTTCAATCCCCATCTTCAGAACATAAACAGATTTGTGAAAAAATCTTCATCTTTTCACCATAAAGAATTAGTCACATTGGTTATATTTTGATAATTTAGGAACTAACTTTATAACAAAATAATAATAATTTCTAATGAACATAAAGGAAATAAAAATTTTTTGCGGTTCTATTACTAAACATATTCTCCAACATAGTTTAGTTCTTAGATCCATAATTGTTAAACATACTATATTATTTTTCCTTCAAGATGGAATCTAAATTTTATTAAAAAACGAAATCTCTTAGGGTTATTCGCAAATTAATTAATTATACCAAAAAACTTAATACTAATTTTTTATTTGTTAGAAACCTATCATCGTGCATCTGAATATTATTTTGCTGTTGTAGTATTTTTCTTATTAACTTCAAATCATTAAGAATGTAGTAATTATCAATAAGTCATAAAACAATTAGTTATGTAAAAGAAATAAAAATCTGTGCCGCAACAAAACATGAAGGGTCAGGAATCAGTATTTTGTAAGAAAGTACTGTTTCTTGAACAACGATTTGTAAGAAGATGATTAACTGATGATATCGCTCAACTGCTTGTTTTTTCTCTAACCAAAATTAGTCACTTTATATAGGCTGGGTCTGTCCCAGGAGGGTTACCGTACACACAGGGTTGACTCACGGTTGTATAACAGAATAAGTAATTATCTGCGACAGCTATATATGTAATTTATAAACAATTTTCTTTTCTTTTTTTTATATTTTCTATGTATCTTAATTTTTACCTCAAATTATAGTTTTGTACTTTTAATTAGTTATTTTTTTAAATAGCATTATGTTATTATACTTGTATATTTGAAACTTACAGCGAGTGTGTTGGTTTTTTTTTTAATAGTTATATTTAAATTAGTATTTTTTAAAATTTTATATTGTACATTAAGATTTTTCTATTTTTTCAATTCTGTTTAAGTAATTGTTTTATTTACGTTTTGTTTCTAATTTTATTTATTAGGCCGCTGGTGCTCCTCAAGGTAGTATTCCCGGTCCCATTCTCTTCATCGTCAATATAGCTGACAAATACTCCTTACTTTGTCACAAATAAAATCATAAATAAAAATCTGAATGTTCCATATGTAACCGATCTACCTCGAACCAGATATTATTCCTTGATTATAAAGTCCTTAACCATCCAAACCCATTAGTTTCTAACTTGCCTTCCTCTTCCAATCCTCCGAGGCACCTGAAAAGAAGATGCCACGACCTGCTAATGTAAAAACATCATTAGAGGGCTACCAATGGGTAGTTTCTCTCCACTCCATAATAATTTACATCAGATTTACTAAATGTTTAATTATGTACAGTTGTAAATTTCAATGAAGAAAAAAAAAATATTAGGCCAACTCCCCATATATGTATTTATGCTATAATTGCAGTAAATAAATCATTATTAGACGGATTAGGCGTTCCTTGGATTAGAAAATATAATTTTGATTATAATTTCTCAAATTTTACTACCCTTAAACTGCAACATACTGGATAGGAATTTTCCACTACGCTGAATGTAAGTACAATAATAAAGTAAACCTACAACATTCCAAAGAATGTATTGATCACTACCACGTTATGAATGGCTGCAAATTTCATGTATGCATTCTGAGTATATATATTCAGGTAGTAGACTGAGAATATATAAAAGTGTATTCAAGTGAGAAGAGGCTGTGAATATACAAACCTCAAGAAACGAAATTAAAAGCGGAACAACACCTTGAAAGTTTTCTATGAAGGATATGGAGGGGGGTGGATAAAATGTGAGAGGATAAAGCTACTTTTACGGCGATTCCGGAAGAATGCCTGAGGCGATATTGCCATCTTGAAATAATGTTTTTAAGCCCCTCTCTGAGTAAAAGAAAGTATACAGCCTGTGATGTTATAACGTTTCATCCTCCGTCGAGTCAGTTACGATAAAGGTCTCAAGGGTGAACAGGGTATAGAGCGAATCTACGCTTTACTCAAAGCATCTAATTTTTATTTTTTTTAAGTGTACAATAAATATAGGTTTCAAATATATATAACTGTAATAAACACTAAGTCAGCGTTAATTAAATATAAATTCCAAATTAATAAAAAAATATAAAAATTATTTACATACGATCTCTTATAAAAGTATTGAATACGATTACTTAGCATATACAATTAACATGAATACTTTTGCATATAATAGACTTATGACAGTTTAATAACAGTGACAACTTTAATAATAGTTATTAAAAAAAGAAAGATGTTTAAAACCTCTGACAGAGGTAACTCGGCGGATCGAGACGGGAAAATTAGGTAATAAAGATTTCGACGCGTACAACCAATTACTGGATCCCACGCTGATATTCTTTGGGATGGCTGTCAAAGAACTCTTGGACCGCAATTTCAACTTCCACAAAATTATAAACTTTTTTCCCTTGAAGGAAATGGGCTATGGATCGTAACAAGTAGCAGTTTGACCGCGATGTAGCCACTGCTCACGGGTATTCTGATTTCGCCAGTAAACCCACTTTTCATGAAAGGTAAAATCTTATACCAGAAGAGGTTTTCAATCAATTTCACAAATTTCTTACCTATTAGCTGATTGCTGAGTAGTAAGTTAGTGAGGACCAGTCTACTACTCTTTTTCACCTTCCCCATGAAGAGTAGATGGCGACTAACAGTATCTTTCGACACACCACACTCCCTAGCAAGTTCGTGAGTACTTGTGGACGGATTTGACTCCACAGCTAACTGATAAATATCTATCAATCGTCGCTCGGAGACCTTCTTCCTTCCAACGTCCCATCCCCACAGCTAAATTTTTCAATCCAAAGCCGGGAAGTACGCTGTTCAAGGACACCTTCTCCTTCACATTTAATAATTTTCGAGAATTTTGTAGGACACTGCCATGTTTCTTCTTTAAAGCAAATTACTAAACTGAGGATTTTTTTGAAGAAGTCGAATGGGATTAAACAAGTTTAGAGAAAGCTAAAGGGATTATTAAGTATTAAATAGGATCAAAATATTTACAGTCCTTTGAGATATTGAATTTGATAAAACGGTAATTTTTTTATGCACCCCATTAATTTAGAAATAATGAGAGGTGAATATTTCAATCAAACTAAAGCTCTTAAGTTATTGATCCATAAACTGTACAAACAAAATTTAGGATGTGATTTACAGTGTGACTGATGATTGAGCGAAGACACCCAAAACCATTTATTTATCAGTGAATTATAAGTAAAAACAATTAAATATGGAGGGTATTTTTTGAATACACCTATTGCATATAAACTGTAACAGAAAATCTAAATAAAACATTTGAAATTACTCTTTAATTCCTTATTCGAAGTTAAAAAAATCAATTCAGTGTGACGTCACTTATATTATTTGCAAAATGTTTATTGTGCAGGGATAGTGCCTGGAATTTACTTATCCATTATCCCAATTATAATAAGCCCAGTATTATGCATTCATAAAGCTAAAATGTAAAACTTAATATTTAATACTTAATGCTTAGTCCAATAAGCCCTTTATATTAGTGGTCCGCTGGTTACTGCTAAGTAGTTGGCATAAGGTGAAATGATTCAGTAGATATTCGAAAAGACGTTTTAAAGCGGGGGGGGGGGAAGGGGAAGATTAAATAAGACTGGAATTCGGAGCCGAGACTAGTTGGAATTCTCACCCTTTTAATCCGTTCTGGCTACTTCGCTTTTGTCATAGCCATCTCAAATTGAAATCTTAACGCTCCCATAAATTTTATACGGTTCGTTACCAAGCCTTCCTATGAATTTTCTCCTTTACTTTCCTGATATCTTTCTTTCCATCCTTCTTTTTTATTTTTACTTTACTGCTCCTCGCCAATTCCAATAAGGCGTGCCGTCCCGCCTTATTCATTTTAAATTTTCTTTCTGCTTTCGTCATTTTTTTTCCGGAATGAATTACAGAATAATACACATTTAAGTCTATGGAGATGATAGGAAATTTTTAAAGAATATTTCATTTGTTTTGTTTTTTTAAGATACATATTTGTATAATTTAGGTATTCCTCAAGATGAAATCTTGGGGAATATTACTCAAATTAATTGCAATATGCTGGTGGTTGTAATAAATGGAGTGGACTGTCTTTGCTGAGTTTTAAAATGAATGGAACATAATGATGTAGAGAGAATTTATTTTATTCCTCTATTCTTAATTTAATTTATACACATGGTTAAGTAGGGTTTGACCAAAAGGTTGTACCATAGAGTTAGTATTCAATTTTGATTGTGTTGTAATGGGATGATATGAAATAGGAAATATTGTAGGTTACTTGATAATTGATCTTCTTTGCTTGTAGTCTTGTTGTTCAATGTTATCCTCCCTCTTTCATCTTGCCTTCCGTCCCTCTGCCTGAGTGGGGTATAGTTTATTTACTCGTGATGCATTGCTGATCTCAGCCAAGAACGCTGCTCAGTCATCTCTCTTGTAGGCCGCCGCCAAAGCCTACTACTGCTTATATCTGCCACCAGATGGCATCGTGAAATTCTATTCAAATGCGAGGGGGGCACCTTTCTCAAACAATATTTGTCAAACTTTTTTTAAATTTTATTTAATCATTGAAATGTATCACTGTATTAAATAAATGTACAAGTAAAAGTGATGTGAGTTAAATTACAATGACAAGATACGGTCTGAGGACGAATCTATCTACACACTCTAACAAAATTTCTAGATTAGAAGGTCATAGCATCTATCTTCTTTTCAGACGCCTAGGAGGAATATCAAGAATTCAATAGGAAGCAATGTTAGAAACAAATGGGTTTAGATGGTTAGGGGATCGGTTATGAATGCATTGATCGGTTCTGGCCAAATCGGCAAAATATAGAACATTGATGAATTTATTGCTGACAAAGTAAGGAATATTAGGGATTTGGGATTGTAAGGATTGGATGCGAGAGAAATTCGATGTTTTAGTGGACCCCGAAAGCTCAACTCCGTCCAAACAGGCCTTATGATGATCGTGTAGAGAAGTCTTTTGTAATTAATAATAAGTTAAGACCGTTTGCCTAGTAAGAATATTTATAAAATACGAATTACAAAAAGGTAAGAATGTTTTTGACACAAATGAAATACCCGTCATAGCTTACTACATTGTCCTACAATAGAAACCTGCAAACAACAGATTCACTACCTAAGAATTAACCTGGACAAGAGAATGATATGGAATCCTCATTGCTTTTCTACTATTTAACTACTTACAACATTTACCAGACACACGTTTAGAACATTCAATGTATTTAAGAAATGCCATATGTAACATAATTTAGACATAAGATTGTAGAGCATTGATTCTCCATTTAATTAATTAAAATCCTTCGTAAAATCACCAATACTTATCATTATGTCACAAAATAAAATTACATAACGGTGAATAAGACTAAACTAGACACTTATACTACTTAAATTAACTCCATAGCCAATGATTTCAGATATTTTTTCCAATCCGATTGCCGATAATTCTCTGAGGTCTTTGAAAAGAAGATTACTTTGAGACCTTTTAATTTCGAACCGAATTGGACAGCTACCGATAATTAGTTTTTCAACAAATTGATGTCGTGACATATTAATCAGACTACACATTTAGTTTTTATACTTTTTAAAATAAATTTATCATATTTAATGAATAGAAATATAATATAGTAAAATATAAACAAAGCGTCGTTGTGAGGGCTCTGTACATCATGATTTGGTTAATTTTATATCACAAACGTAATAATCAAGTAATTTTATGGCAGTTTTTATGCCTATTTAATGATTTTGAACATGTTCTATGCCACATCCACATAACGTAAGCATATTCGCATTACATATATAAAATGTATTGATAGATTAGTGCTGTGTAGAAACCAGTTTTTTAAGTTATATAGAATTACTAGTTTTTGAATAATAATATATATATAATTTTATTTAATGTTCATAGTTATTATACCATTCAATATTAATAAGTTAATCATAGGAATCAAATAACTAAAATAATAACAGTAAAAAATAGAACCAATGAATGAAGGGATAAGGAAATAATTAAATAAGAATGCCCTGTTACATCGTATTTATTTTTAAATAATGAAAAAATTGTGGATAAAATGCACTCAAATTTAACTTTAAAAAAAAAAAAAATATTTTCTGTTTATTTAAATCAATATAAGCTAATAAATTCACGATTAGGTAATGCTGCTCAGTTACTCGCTCAAAGTATATATAAAACGTTAATTTTTATTCAGATTTCGTAAATGGAGGCCATTATTCCTTACTCATACTATTTGTTAATCATTAATTTTTGAATTCGTTTATACATATCTATCCGGAGTAAGAACAATGTAGTTATTTTAAGGGGAGCTTTCTTTCGGCATGAAATAGTTTTTTTCATTTAATAACCTAATAGCGATACGATGAAATGAAATTCGGTATCATTTTTTGTAGTAGATTGGTTTTATGGAATATACATAAATAGACCAATATATTACTTATGAAGAATAATATACAACGTATTATACATAACATAATGGCGATGTGATTACAGATGAAACATATTTTTGTTATTCACTGTGGAACTTGAGTAAACATTTTTTTTTTTTTTTTTTAAGCTGACATTGAGATTTTAATACTCCTACCAGGAATAAAAACGAGAACACGCCTACGACAAAAAATCTTGCTACGTGCTTCTTCATTTCATCTAATTTTAATCAGTCGTTTTTCACATAAATCTTCCATTAAAAAAAAAAAAGATTTCTCTCTATGTGAAAAATATGTTTTAAAACAATTGTTCATGTAGAATATGAAAAGATAACAAAATTATTCTGATAAGTTAATAGCAGATGTAGTATGGAAGAAGAGAAAATATTTTTATATGAAAATAGAAATTTTTCATGTTAGAACGATAAATAAATTCTCATAGCTTAATCTATGAAACTTCGTAAGTCCAAAAAATACGATTTTTATACTATTTTAATTTAAAAAATCATCTGAGAGAGAGCTCATATCAAACACCATTTTGTAGGATTCCTATACAATATATTTTTACTTCCAGGATTCGCTGACCAATTCTAGGGTTATATAAATTGCTTCGCCTGTCACGTGTTCTCAATATTTTCTTTTCCAGTCAGCATCAGCGTCTTTATTCTTATATCCAGTTTTTATTAAAATTAATTTAATGGGAATTAGCATATCTTATTACATTTCTTCAAAGTAATTCATTATAAGATGAAAGTATATACAGCTCATTCAATTAAATTAAAAAAGAATTATAATATTTTGCCAGGAGATTAAATTAAAACTAATTTTAAAATAGGTACATGTACGATATAACCACTCAATCAAGCTATACGCCTTCAATTGTTACTAATACTACAGAGCGTGTGGATACTTTTCCTCTTAGCAAGTTATTATAAGATAAGAAATAACAAGAGTAAGAGATGACTTGACCCGCTCCCAAGAGCCAGTGGAAGAGTGAGCGTGAAGCAGAAGGTCCCCCGGGCCGGATTAGGGGATATTTGTATGACAGCGGGTCCGCGTCTGTCCCTGTGCGACCCCTTCTTTTTCTTCATCTCTGTCACTTCATTGGATGTTTAGAAATACTTCGTAGTGTTTTTATAAGCCCAAGAAAGAGTTGTATCAATATAAACAATTCAATAACAAATATCTTGAGAAAACAATAAAATTTATAATTCTTATATATTCCAAATATTAAAATTATTGTATATAAAAAAAAATTATAGTTAATATTTTCGTTGGTATAGCACGCAAGAAATTATACGATTTAATCTCATCATGACTTAAGATAAATAATATACCGTAATTGAGAAGTGTTCAATCAAAAGTAGAAATACTCAATTTCGGAAGATAATTATTGTATAAATTGTATGAAAGTATCAGATTTAGTTAAAGTATTAATGAGAATTTTCCCATATCCGACAACCCGTTCATACAACAAATAGGAGGCTACAAAAGACATAACTAAAATACACTCATAAAAATACCAAACAGATACTAATAACAAATACATAAAAATTGTTCATGAACTATACGAAACTTGTTTATTTTTTTAAGTGTATTAATTATTTATTTGCCATTATTTATATTTAATATTGATTTACTATACCTTTACCTTAATGCCAGGCATTCAATCTCCTGAACCCCCTTTTGAATGTGCTGGTACTTAGTATAAGGGGATCGTACTGTAATATTATAAAGAAAATGATTGGAGAAGTTTGTCAGGGAGTGCGGTCAGCAAAGAACAACATAAATAAACAAAACCATATTTATTTATATACCATATTTATTCGATCAGCTGAGCTCCTCAGTCAGCTGACATCGAAGTAACAGCTGCCTAAGGTAAGTAAATATAAATATTTATTAAGTTTCAATTATTTTGTAAACCACACTTCTTTGAAACCTCTAGCAGAAGTTTTAATTTTTTCAGTTCAAATTTATTTTTTATTTCGATTTCTCGAAGCCTTAGCTCCTAGGCATAAAATAAATATGGTTTTGTTTATTTATGTTGTTCTTAGCTGACCACACCCCCTGACAAACTTCTCCAATCATTAATCTACGGTCAACTATCTACACCTCATTATAAAGAAAATGAATTGAAATTGAAAAAAAAGCTTCATTTGAATGATTTACAGAGGGTTTTATGGGACTGTCAAAGAAAACCATTTTTTAAAAGATAATTTAATAGATTTTTTTTATAATATTGAAGATAACGATGAAGATTCGTCTGCAAGATGAAGTATATTGGTAAGCCTCATATCTCCTTGATTTTATCATCCCTTCTCTTTTCCCATTGCCGGAGGACACCTCCTGAGGGGACTACTCACTCATTTGCATGTACGAAATTCCAACCAAAACCCTGTAGCAATTACCTACATCCATCCATGCCATACACACATCCAGGTGTGGATCTTACAATTCAATAATTGGCTCAGCTCTCACGGAGGTCGCTGGTTAACCAGGCTTCTTTAGATGCCACTAGTACTACTAATTAATTACTTCTACTTTCCATTTTAAACGAAACATGGGCTTTTTAATTACTTTTCCTTTTAATTGTGTATTATATTTTTTAATTTCCTACTGTTTGAATAAAAAAGGTACTATTTTGAATTTAAATGGTGCTATTTTACTATACTTAAAATGTTTATTATTTTGGACTATAATTCTGTTATATGTTTGATAAAAAAAAAAGTCATATAAAATGATAAAAAGCTAGAAAAAAATATGTAAAGGGGGAAAACAATAACAACAAAAAAAATAATATAAGTATATATAATTTTAGCATATAATTAAAAAAAAAATATATAACTATTCATATTATTTTATCCTGTCTATTTACATTAATATGCTTCAAAACGCTTTGATATTTACCAATGTTAAGTATGTTGTTTATGAGGTAACCATATGCAGTTGGGCAACACACATTTTTAATAAAGATTTTCTCTCTATTCTTATGGCAATATAGTAATCAATAAAGAGGACAGTTTAAAAATAAAAATCATCATCTATAATAATTATAATTTTTTTCTGGATTTTCGGTTTTAGGAAGTTATTAGGATTATATAATTTTTTAAAACGCCGAGTTGAAGAAAACTTGAAAATTAATTATATCATTATTCTATATTTTGTATTAATACAATGTTTCGGTATTAACCTCATACTCATATAATATTTTATCCTCATATTTGTCAATTTTGTTAATTTCTATTGTAAAATTTTGTCATTTATATACATATAGTTTACATTTTTTTTTTATAACTACATTATTTAGAAAAATGTCCTTTTCTATATGTACAAAATATTGAATAATAATGTATTCTAATTGGAAGTTTTCTTAACCTCAGCATTTTAAAAAATTACAATTTTATTTCAAGCAATTTTCCAAATGAAAATTTCGGAATTAATCGAAGATTCTGAAAGAAATAATGCTTTCTCGATCTGTAGTACTGGAGCAAGAAAAACCAGTAAGAAATATTGAATTAATTCTTCCATTCTCCTCTGTCCAGGATATAGACTGGATATTGGACTAAATTACCATTTGATTAACTTTAAGGTTGATTATTGTTTCCCTAGATTAAATGGATTATTCAATGTCGACTAAATTTGGTTTGTTACAGAGTTCCAAAGTTTAAATTAGCTTATCAAGTAAGGAATTTGTTACAATTAGTCCCCACATTGGTGAGTTATACTGTATCCATTTCAGGCGAATATCATGGACTAAAATGGAAAGTTGAAAATTAGATATGGTTATGATTTAGTTCTAATTGATATTAATAACGCCTTTTATTTTAACATGTTTTTCGCTTATTGTTCGTATTACGTCCCCCCTTCCCCCTTTGAATGAGAAATCATTAATACATCTTAAATTAGTTTCATACCATTAAGTATAATATATTTAAGTACAATAACATTAGTGTACATTATCAATGAAATAAAACTAAATAAATAAAATAAAATGAACAAATACGATTAAAAAGGAAGAAAAAAAGAAAAGAGGAAAAAATATCAAAATGGTATTTCTATAAAGGACCAAAAGAAAGTCCTTACAAAAATAATAACGACAATAATTGTGTAATTTGAGTTTTCAATATCCAATCTCCTACCCACATTTTCATAAAGTCCTTCCCTAAAAATAAATACAAAATAATTAAATAAAAGAACTTCTATACACATATATTTGTTTAAACCTTCTCAAATTTCTTATTCGTATGTGATCTCAATAGAAAAATGCAATGGTAGAGGAAAATGAAGTATACACTACTCCTTCCTGATTTAAAATATCTTTTCAAATAATTCAAACGGTTGGTTACTCAGCCATTCAGAAAATGAAAACCATTAAACCCACCTCTTAGTTTTGCTTTTAAGTAGTGATATCTACGTAGTGTTTATTCAAGTCTTCTTTGAATAATATTTGCCTAGAAATGAATAATTATTAAGAGTGTGGATACTAAAGCAGGGATGCATGGAAGTGTGGAAAAGGATTAACGAAGGGAGTCGGCGATTTTAACCGTTGTTTTTTTTTTTTATGTGATTCTACATCTACACTGGGCCCCTGTGTTCGTTCCAATTGGACCTAGATGCCATTAAAAAAATATTTAAGTAAATATAAAAAATATATAAAAATGGTTTTTTATATTTCTTAGTTCCTGCTATTATGCATCTAGATACACAAAACCTATATTTAAAAAAAAAAAATATTCGCTTCAAAAAGTGTCTACACCAACAGGTTTTTATAAAATAATAATTAATGACTATAATCAAGGAACAAGTTATATTCATTTTTACTTAGCCTTTATATTATTTGACCTAAATATTTGAAAATCCATGCCCAACAGTATGGAGGAATATGATATTAACATATATACATAATATTTGTTTCCTTAATATAAAAAAAAAACAACAAATACAGATATAACCAAAATAATACAGATTATATTGAAAATGCACAAATCATCTGGGCACATTTTGATAAATTACTGATAAGTCCTTTTGACATATAAATATATGCCATAAAAAAAATAAAAAAATACCTTAAGATCCTTGAATTTCACTTTCAAGAATCTTAATATTAAAAAGTCAAGATTTCGAGCTGAAAAAATTCATACTTTCTTCGCGGCATAGCACCTTATTTTTTCATATAGTGGCCAAGTTGGAGTACCATTAATTATGGTTTAAAAAAATAATGAAAAAAAAAATATTAAAATGTAGGAGTCAAAGGCGAATGAAAAAGTAAAAAATGTTTTTTAGGAAGTGAGAAAAAATATTTTTTAAAGAAAATCTTTCAAAACTTGCAGCAGTTTAATATTAATGTAAGAAACAGTTGTTCACCTCCACATCATTGGACATTTTGGGATGAATGAGGTAGTGAAGTATAAGGGAGTAAAATTCAGTTTTTTATTTATTTAAATACTATGTGTGTTTAAACATGATAAAGAGCATGGAAGCAAACATTTTTCCAAGACCAGATAATGATCCGTAAACATTTTTTTTGGGTTATACTAAATAAAAATAATTTGACAATCACATACGATTATTTCTGATATTGCATCGAACAAGAAAAAAGTAATAAACTAGATCTAAATTTAAACATAATTTTTTTTTTCAAAATCTTATAATAATAGGCACAAATAAAATTAGAAAACTTGTAAAATAAAATATTTCCTTGTAGGAAATAGTTTTATTACATATCTCTTAACAGAAATAACGCTGAACTAAATCAAACAAATGTCAGCGATAGGTACAGATGAAGAATTTATATTCCTTTATTTATTGTTTCGTCCTAATTTATTATCATTAGGATTGAAAATCGATGAGAAAGTACCAAGCAGTTCGGAAACATGATAGTAGTGACCTGTAGATTAATTATTACTGAACAAAGGGATCGACTTAGCTTTTACGCAAATTAACAATTAGCTAACACAATGGCAATTATATTAACCGTAACTAAGATTATTGATTAAACTATTTTTATTATTTTCAAATAATAATTCATAAATTGAAGAAATTTTGTTTTATTTTTCCCTTGTCCATTTTATAAATATATGTGTATAAAAACACACATCTTAGGCGAGTAAATATCGCATAAGTACCGGAAGTAACACAAAGAAAACTTATTAACATTTTTATAACTACTGTAACAGTCAATAACGAAATATTAAAATATAGCTATTTCTAATAAAAATATAAATAATATTACATTTCATTAGCAACAATAAATCGAAATTGTTAATATTCTTTTCCAATTGACCAGTGTAAAAAACTGCAGACGTTAAAATGTAAACAACAAATATAATTAACATTTTGCTAATAATAATTTTACTAATAATATTTCATTATAAACGCATCTTAAGACAAAAAACGTTATAATAATAGATTTTGTTATTGCCTAAAATATTTTTAAAAAAGAATTAGGAATATTATTAAAAAAAAAAAAAAGTTACTTACACTTTAGCCTTCTGTCCTCAATTTATACAACTAGAAACTAACCTGTAACAAAAATATAAAAATAAAATAAAATTAATGTATGGGTTAGTAAATCCAAAATCTATTATTTAGAGGTGGAAATGATCAAAGGTTGGTTAAAAAATCAATTTTTTTTTCAATAGTTACTATAAAGCATATTATTTTTTATGAAATTTACAACTGTATATAAAATACAAGAAGTAAATTTAAAGTAAGATCATATTAAGATACAGTAGAGAAACTACCCATTTGTAGCACTCTGAGCATCTTAATTAATTTGAATTTGTTAATTTTTACATTCTGTTGCCTACATATGGAATATCTAGTAAGGGGAAGTATTACGATCGTGCAAAATTTCGAATTTGAGTCGGCGAAAATCCACGTTTTGAGGTCCACTGAGTCAAAATAACTAAGCATCGAAAAATGATTTGTGCATTAGGGTACAACCTAGTTCAAAAACTGGAAGTCGTACGAAACTGAAATTACATATTTAGGTTATGTTTATATCTGGTTATTGCGACTTTTTCTTTAAAATCGAAACTTTATATAATCGATTTTATGCTTTTTTCGATTTTTAAGAAAACGACACAATTTTGATTGTTGAACTCGGTATATCAATGTATAATCGAAAAGTTTTTAATATCAAACATGTATTATTCTCATCATAATAGTTTGGAAGGACTTAAATACCGTATTTAAAAAAAAAAATCTTGCTCTAAAGTACACTTTTTTATTTGAAATAAACAGCTAGTTCACATTGTTTGCAGTAATAATCAAATGAAAATTAAAAAATATTAAAGATTTTTTATTAAATATATTTTTTATAATTTACAAATATAAATATTAATACCTTTAGTAACTTTGATCTCAGATAATAACAGAGAGGCGTGTAGAGAAACTACCCATTAGTAGCACTCTAATGACGTTTTTACACTAGCAGGGCTCGTGGTCAACTTCTTTTCAGGTACCTCGGAGGATTGTCAGGAATGGAAAAGGAAGCAAGGTTGGAAACTAGTGGGTTTGGGTGGTTAGGGAGTTTATAACGGAAGGAATGATATCTAGTTCGGGCTAGATCGGTTACAAATGGAACATTAAGGTCTTTATGTATGATTTGATATGTGACAAAATTAGGATTGAGGTTTTTACGAAGGATTTTAAGGATTGGATACGAGAGGAATTCGAAGGTTTAGTGGAGCCCCAACGCTCAACTCCGTATGTCCAGATTGGCCTTATAATTGACATGTAGATCAGTCTTTTGTAATAGATTGGAAGTTTCGACCGCTTTGTCTAGTAACTGCGGTAATAGTCGAAATCGACGTGCAGTTTCCTGTTTTTTCAGTCTAGTGTGAAGAATCCAGGTTAGTCGTTTGCCCAGATGTAGTTCAAGGTAGCGGATCTGTTCGACAGGGGTAAGAGCAACATTATTAAAGGAAACTGTAGGGCAATCGGTAGGTTTACGACGAAGGGTAAAGGTGATTTGATGGGATTTGTTGGAATTTATCTTAATCCTCCAATTACGACACCTATCTTCGAGGGCTGTGATATGTGATTGAAGAGTTTGGGATGCAATTAAAGGGTTATAATTAACTGTGAGTTCACCACATACGTGGTGAGAATAGTGTTAGGTTTGGATGTTTTTTAAGAAAAAAACAACTCATTAGCAATGCTCACGTCATTATTTGTTTTCCTATACAATACAATACAAAACCCCATTCATAGAAAAGTATGCATCAGTGGCTCATCCATAATATTTCATATTCAGTTTTAACATTCAAAGATTTCTTTAAAAGAAGAACTCAAATATAACTGCTTGTATACAGCAGATGGAATATGATGAAGGAAATGAAAATAATAAAATAGGAAGGAAAAGTCAAAGAGGTAGAAATGGCCTATGGGTAAGTGGGGTTAAAACATCCGCCATGGGAAAAGCTTATAACCGCAATGTACCACTGCCAGTAATTAAAGCTAAGCATACAAAGATAGCTCCTAAACAATCGTTTATTCCAACGAGCTACAAAGCACTTCTCATCAACTGCAACTTCCACATTCCGCCTTTATATGAATCGAGGAGAGAGGGAAAGGATTTGAATAAAATATCGTAAATTTAAAAAGAGACCAATACTACTTTAATAATTTCAAAAATAAGTAAATAAATTATACAGCCGGGAAGGTTCAGTGAACAATGGAAACCATAGGAAGGAGGCATCTAAAATATGGAACATTCTTCTTCAATTTGCACTTGCAGAGGGAATTTAAACTAATGTTATACTTAAGAGAAAGACAACCATCGACTTTTATTTTCATGTTAAAAGACTCATATATACTATTATTTCATTTTAACCTAATAAATAATCATATAATATACAATAATATTATATTTTCTTGATATTATAATAATAGAGAGAGAAATGCTTTATCGGCGATTCTGCCAAATACATCGGGTTGCTAGAACACAAAGCGAACCTATCAATCCATGATTTGATACACTAACATATCTTTATCAAATATACATGATACAATTATTTGTTTAATTTTTGTTTTTACAAACAATAATAAACTATATCCTTAATATAATATATCTCATATGTTATCATTTTAACAATTTTTTGGTTCACCTCCTCACACAAAGCTGTATAACATTTTTCTTAATCATTCCTTCTCTTTTTTTCTCTCTTTCTCAACCCTATCTACACTGTTCTCTCTATTCCACTCACTCATATCTCCCTTCTCCAGTGATCTGCTACACACGTACACAAATTCAACGTATATCAAACTAAAATAATAGGGCATCACAAGACACCCTTAAGGAATCGTCATATAAGGCTGAGGGGGTGAGAGAATATTAATAACGAATTATTCAATATTTATTAAATTATTTAGATATACATAATTTATTTATTTTATTTACACAACAAAAATTATTTTTATTGTATAATTTAATGTATTGATCTATATAGTTCAATCAAACCATTGAATCCTTCCACATATCCGATTTCTATTCTTTAAATAATTATATCCATGTTCACACAAACCCATCAATTAGTACTCTTACATTATAATAAACTGTTGATAATTTTCCAAAAATGACTAACATTAAAAGAAATAAAACATAGAAGTTTATTATTATTTTTTTTAATTAAATGTACATATGGACAAACGACTGACTTGGGATCCTCATATAAGACTGAAAATACTGGAAAATGCTCGTCGATTCCGACTTTTACATTTACTAGACAAACGATCAGGGCCCTATTTCATAATGAAAGCTAATAGTATTAGTTGATAGTACAAGTGTAGAAACTAGTGTGGTAATAATACTAATACTTATTTTTTTCATGATAGGGAGGACTATTAGTGATATTACAGAAATTAAAAAATACTAAAGTAAAAGTTACTATTGTACAAGCCTGTGTAATTGAATTAAGATAAATCTACAAGACTTATAGTATTAGTTTGTACTTTATTATCAAACAGGGCCCTGAACTTCCAATTCATTACAAAAGACTGATCTGCATTACATTAATAAGGAGATATGAAGGTGGGGCAGGTCTTGTATCCAATCCTTGTATTCCAAAATCCTTAATGCTCTTTACTTTGTCACAAATCAAGGAATCCGTCAGGACCTTAATGTTCCATATCCTGCCGAATTAGCTAGAACCAGATCCGATACCTTGGACTACATCTGGACAAACGAATAATCTGGAATCCTCACACAAGACTGAAAAGAAAGAAAACTGCACGACTATTACAGCACTTACTAGACAAACGGTCTAAACTTTCAATCCATTACAGGAGACTGATCTGTATGACTGTAATAATCCCAATCTGGATAAAGGGAGTTGAGTTTTTGGGTTTCACTAAACCTTCGAATTCCTCTCGTATCCACTCCTTACTTTGTCAAAAATGAAATCATCCATAAAGACCTCAATGTTCCATATGTGACCGATCTAGCCCGAACCAGATATTAATCCTTCCATGATAAACTCCCAACCACCCAAACCTAATTGTTTCTAGCCTGACTTCTTCATTACCTGATATTCCTCCTACACGTCTGAAAAGAAGATGGCCTCTAAGTCTTCTCTAGAAATGTTATTGGACCTTGATCAATGGATAAATTCTCCAGATGTTTGTATTATTCCATTATTATAACTAACAGAAAATTTATTGGTTGTATATATTTTAACAGTCGTAAATATCTAGAAAAAAAAAAACATTCAATATTATTTGTTTTTTTATTACTATCAGAGGTATTGTATGTAGTTACATTTTTTATTATTTTTATTTTTTAAATTTTTATATTTTATTCAAAGCTACTAAAGCACATTTTTACTGCTTGTTATATTATTCTAAAGGGGCTAGTGACAGAATATATAAAGAATTTTATTATTATTAGCTAACATGAACTACTTAAAGGCATATTAAATATAAATACAAAATAGCCTATTCCAAGAGATGTATTGGTATACTTATACATGTTAAAGGACACAACAGATCCGGACTTGTGTTGATGTTGACATTAGCAGAATAGGAGTGGCCTAGAATGTTAGGGCTTAACCCTTCTATTTGTCATCTCATGTTTGTTCTCGCTCTTGTTTGGACAATACTGTCAAGAATAACATATACTATAAACAATAAATATTTTTACATAAAATTGTTATCAATGTTTGTTTTTAGTGTTTTATTTAGGCTTTATATATTATTATATAATATTTATACTCCTCGAAAATTTTCGAAAGTATTTTTATTTTCAATAAAAATTGTGATATAAGGGTCTGTTTAAAAGTCAAATTATTAATAAAAGTAACTGACTTGAAAGAAATCGTTTTCAGTTTGATGACTGTTTTAATTACGAGGGAAAGATTAAGCCATAATGTTTCCACTTCAAACCCGTAAAAAAAAAAAAAAAATCAAAAACACATAAAATCAAACAATAGACGTACAAACATGATTAAATCCGATGAAATACAGACAGTAATAGCCTGTTGTTAAGGTTCATAATCCAATAAAATAAAAAATAAACTTTACAATAATAACCTATAAAAAGTTCTTAAGTCTCATTTCTAAGGAACATCGTTAAAATGATAATAAATGTATTATTATTGCGTTTTTAACACAGTTTTATTATTCTACTTAAAAAAGGTAGGCAAGCATTACATTTATCCAGGAAATTAAAATTCATATATATATAAGTCAAGTATTGGCGAAAGCACAATGTCAAAAAAGAGAAGAAGGAATAAGATCTAATTCGCTTGAACTGCTGTAAAATACTGGCTTGATTTTTTTTTTTTCCGAACCCTCTAAAACAGAAATAAAAAGGGAGTTAGTAGTGCATTACTGTGTAGAAAGAAAAAGTAATTCGTGTTGTGTCTTACCTTTTACTACCTTTGGTATTTAAAGGTTACCTGTTATGTTTAATTTTACTTATGAGCTATCCGTTCAGCAACTATTTG
>NW_027106613.1:1003171-1043535 GCF_000696795.3 Halyomorpha halys
ATATATTTTTTTTTTTTTTTCAATTTGTTGTTTATGACACAGTACACCCCTGCACACAGCGGATCACACAACCTACAGATGCCCTTAAAGCAAAGAAAGGACAGTTACGTTCATTATACAATATGTATTATTTTGTATACATATGTTTTTTTTAAATATTTTTTTTTATAATTTATTTATTGTTATTTACAACTGTATACACATATATACAACAAGTACATTTGCTGTAGGTGACATAGTGACATGATACAAACATGTGGTGAATCTACTCAGTGATAGAACTCCAATAACATTTCTAGGGAGAAGATCTTGAGGCTATCTTCTTTTCAGACGCCTAGGAGGATTATTAGGTAATGAAGGAGAAGCCAGGTTAGAAACAAGTGAATTTTAAATAATAAAATTAATAGAAGGGTGAGGATAATAATAAAAAAATTTCATTCATGAAATCTATTACATAAGATTCATTTCATGTATTGTACATGAGGGTAAAAGTACAGGCGTTTCTATATGCAGACGTGCTGGTGAGAGACTCTGAAGAAAAATTACAATAGGCCATTATAGAATGGCAAGAGGAACTCGTCCGCAGAGGAATGTGTATTAACAGCCGCCAGAGCAAGGTTATTACTGTTGACAGAGATCAAGTGGACGAGGGCAATGTAAAAATAGAGTGCAATGATAAAGTATCGGAAACAGTGGATTTCTATACCTTAGAACAATTTTCAATCTGGTAAAATAAACCAAGATATGAAGATATGTTGTGGGAAATAAGGGGGTAGGTAAGGAAATCAAGCTCCATATCTTTAAAGCAATATATCTTCCAACTATAATATGGCAGTGAATGTTGGGTCACAAGCACATGAGCAGGATTACGGCTGCTGAGTTGACATGCGATTTTTCCAAAGAATATTGGGCAAAACTAGGAGAGGCAGAATAAGAAATGAAAAAATCAGTGAACAACTTCAAATCCCTTCTGTGAAATCAGTGATTGGACAACGACAGCTCCGATGGTATGGGCACGTTTGTATAATGGGGGAAGATAGAGTGCCAAGAAAATGTATGGAGGCGAAGCCGACTGGTAGAAGACCACGAGGCAGACCTAGAAGGGCTATATGGAACATATCCAACGACTAGGACTGTAAAGAGGAAAAACGCTGGCTCAGATGAATATGCTTGCCATGGACCGAGATGTGTGGACCAAGGCGTTAGAGGCTCCTCCACGCTGAAAGGCACTTAAGGAGGATGAGACAGAAGAAGAATTATTAAATATTTTAATGAAGGATATGAAAATAAAATTTTCATAAAACAATTCAAATCATGGCCTTCAGGCAAGAAAAGGATATCAATGTCTATTATTGTATAAACATTCCTATTTAGTAGTATGTATTGGTTTTTTTGTTCAAAATGAAAAAAAATAATGGAAAAATGAGAAAAAAATATATTTTCAATTGCATTTTATTTTGTCGAAATTGAGGAACGAACATAGTTCCGTGTCTGTCTGTAGCCAAATTTGAGTTCTGCATGATCGATGAAACCGTTAATCTAGTTTTGATCTAATTTTCAGTTAGAATCTTGTTGGCCCCATAATATTATATCAGATTTCTTTTCCTAAGTTTTCTTATCTTGTTGAATTCCCAACCACAAGAAACAAATTGACAGCTAACGAATGAGGGACGAAGTATACCTTATGGAATAATTATAGTTTCTAAGATTCCATGATTCCATTCCAGAATACCAGTCAGTTGCAAGAATCCTCTCTAGCTCTCTTAGTCTCCAATTGCTTGGTCTATGAGGGCTGTCTGCTAAGCAAGAGATAAGAATGAAGAGAACTATGAATTACTTCATAAGATTTATCTTCGGGCATCCGAGGCGCTCTCATGTCTCCTGTACTTCAACTTTCCGACTGCAATACCTTCTTGATATATATCTTTTCAAAGTCCTTAAAACCCCTAAACCCTACGTTAAAGTTCGATCTACGTTCATCCGCCTCTTCATTAAATACTATGACCTGACAGATTGATTTAAATATCAGTAAATCCCTCATCATTCGTGTAACCTATTTCTGGAATTAGTCGTATCGTGTCTTCGTAGATATTCGGCATATGGATACCGTGGTGACATGTGATATGGTCAAATACCAAGAAAGTTGTCTTAAGTATTTTGCCTTTTTTAGTTCAAATTACGCTGAATCGTGCTTATCTACCGATTCCCTACCTCCAATATTTTATGTCCAACATAATATAACATAAGCATTGACGAATACCACTTAAAGGAATAATACCGAATGTCTATGCTAGTAATGAAGATGAGAGTGACATCCGGTCGCAAAGAATACATAACACGATCTATGAAACTGAAAGCTATGACCAGAAAATTTCTCTTTAATACTAAAAGATAAAGATATTATAGTAAAGAACGAAATAACGAACGCACCCGTTCTCAGCGGCGGTACAAATTAATTTAAAACATTTTCAAAAGCAATGATCATTAGTAGATGGTGGGGGGAGGGCAAACCCATTAAAAGTCTTTAAGCCCCTCTCGCCTATTTAACGGAATGCTTTTCCTTATTGTTTCAACTTCCTTAGCTTCACTTTCTTAAAAGATTGGCTTCCAGATGATTTTTTATGTTTTACTAACTGTGCTTAAAAAAAAAAATATATATATATAGATACATATATACATACATATATATATAAATAAATATACATATGTATGTATGACCTACCTTATGAGCTTCACCAGCTAAATTTATATGGCAGCTGATTTCAATTTAATTATCTTTTTATGAAAAATTTTATTTTTCAGAAAATTTCATTACATAATAAATAAATATTTTTTTAATAATTGCTTTTTAATACCGATGTGTCGCTACTGCGGAAACGATCTCACCGTTAGGCACACTCTTACTGAATGTATTGCTCACGAACCATACCGATTCTCTTCAGATTTACAGGAGATGATGAAAGAAGAGCCCACATCAATAACAAAACTTTTTCACTTTTTGAAAATAATTAATGTCTATGAATACAAATACTCTAACTTTAATTCCAGCATGTATAAATGGATGCATAATTTAATATAGTAATTTACTCACTATGTCAATTGTAATTGTAACATTATAAAATGTAAATTGTAATTGTAAATTTGTAACTGTAACTTTGTGGACATGTCAATTGTAATCTACTTTGTAAATCCAGTGTAAATGGCCCTAGTGGTCGAAACACTTAAATAAAAAAAAAAGGCCCACCAGGGTGATTTGGTATTAAATAAATAAATATATTAATTAAGAACTTCCTTAAAGTTTTGGCCAATATGGGGTAAATTGGCAGTATACGCGCATTAAAAGTTGCACACTGCCAGTTGTGGTGCAGTATTTCAGCTATTTCAATTCGGAACTACAACAAAATTCTTTGGAAACCCAGACGAATTTTTAAAACAATTCATGATTATCTTTGGTCTTAAATCAAACCTTTCGGATATTTTGAAACATTTTTTTTCCCTACGCCACAGGAGGTGGGCATTACGCCATTTTCCCTCTCGCAGCCCAATACAAATTTACTCGTCCTCTTAGTTGGTCCGCATCTCGCTCAACATCCTCCAGACCAACACACGCCAAAAGATTGTCCCCATCCATGTCACCCATGGTATTTTGAAACATATAATAATAAAATCTTAAATTTTTTTTTTAAATTATTTATTTAATGTAATTTACAACTGTACAAAATAATACAATAGGTAAATATGTATTATGTTTCATATACACTTGAAAATCTTGGGAAGGAACCACCCATTGGTGGTACTTCAAACATTAATTTAAATTAGAAGGTCCCGTGGCCATCTTCTTTTAGACGCCTCGGAGGATTATCAGGGATTGTTAAGGATGAAAGATTGAGAATTAATGGGTTAAGATGGTTAAGGAGTTTGGAATGAAAAGACGCATATCTGTTTTGGGTCAAATTTGCAACGAATGGGATGTTAAGGTCTTTATGAATGAGTTTATTTGTGACGTAATAAGGAGCATCAAGGATTTTACGTAGGATTTTGGATTGTAACGATTGGACGCGGTAAGAATTTGATGGTTTGGTGGAGCCCCAGAGCTCAATTCCATATGTCCATATTGGTCTGATTATTGTAGTGTATTCTAATTTTTTGTAGTGAATGGAAAGTTTAGAGCGTTTGTCAAGTAAGTGTTGTAGCAATCGGAATCTACGAGGAGTTTTTGTCGTTTAAGTCTTGTGTGTGGATTCCAAGTAAGTCTCTTGTCAAGATGGAGTCCTAAGTATCGAATCTGCTCAACAGGCATTAGTGGTGTATTTAGAATGGATACTGTAGGACAGGAGGGCAGAGGTTTACGATGGAGAGTAAAGGTGATCTGGTGGGATTTTTCAGGATTTATTTTGATTCTCCAGTCTCTTAAAAATTAAGATTTATAAAAGATTGTCATTCCGAGAAAGGTACTGATCGAAGATGGCTCCTGGGTTTTTTATTTAGGAAATGATAAGGATGATGTAGTTTTTTCCTGCATTCGGTTGCAGCTTATTATCAATGGAAAACGATCGTCATCCTTCTTGGAGGATCTTCATCCTTCTTGTAGGATCTTCATCCTTCTTGTAAGATCTTCATCCTTCTTGTAGGTTATTGAAGTACTAAGAGCTAAAGATATATTTTTGAACATCTCAATGAACCCCAAAATCCGATCAAATTATTTCACATTGACTTTACGAACGGACCACTATACCACAACAAGTAGGACTTGTGTGTGCAAACTGTCCAAGAGGAGGTAAATAAAACTTCAGACAGGGCAGTTCGTTAGCGACAACAGTACCAGAGGAACAGGGAGGCGGATAATTTCCCTAAAGAGGACTCCGAGCGGAGACATCTGCTGACTACATTAGACTGACCGCAGCGCCTGTCCCGAATATGAATTAGGGAACCAGCTGGCTTCGTCCTGGCATCCCAACCGAATTACACTTGACGTGGGTCTTTGTCCCACCAATACTTCCCCCATAGAAGGAAGAATTCAGGAATAAGTGACACCAATACAGGACCGAAGCTCTTGTGTAATGCTTATTCATAATCTGATAATGATCATCTAATGCGTAATTATTAGGATCGAGTTAGAAATCCCTAATATAATGGAAACTTAATATTAAGGCATTTTATTTGAATCATTAAGTACAGAAAGAAAGAAGATGTAGGGTTCGCTAAACAGAAAAAAATAATGTTATTTAAATGAGATGTTAAAACGATTATTAAAGTAAAAGTTACAAATGTATTGAATAATATATATTTATGAAAACATTGAGGTTTTTCGAGGTTATCTTGTAAACTTCACAATCTTATATTATATAAAAAAAATGAATATATGTATAAAGCAGTAATAATGTGAACTACTAGAACCAGGTCGTACCGTACAGTCAACAAATAGGTTTTACCCAATTAAAGATATGCACTTTATAGAGAATGGGTGTGCCACACGATGGCTCCCGGATCCACAGGGTTCACTTATGGTAACAGTAACAAAAAATTACTAATTCTAACTACTAATTAGATGTTGAGAGATTAAGTTAATGTTACATTTAAATAAACATAAGTTTTATTGTGGATATTGAGGTGGCGTTTGTTGTCTAAGTGAGATTTGTAAATCTATCCAATCCTATTTAATAAATAGTTTTTTATTGATGCCCTTTTCAACCTTTATCCATGTTATATTTACATGTGACCCCCTTACATTAGTTATATGCACTTATTATTTATTTTTAATTTTTTTTTAAAATTATTTTATCTTATTTTTTTAAACACTGATGAACACCTGCAGGTCAAAACGTCCGTTATAAATAAAATATTTAAAACTAATTGTTTATCTGGATTATCTCCTAAATCAAACACGATCAATCATCTATATATACGAGGGAATAATATCTCATATATATAATTTCGTAATACACATTATTAAATTACTACAATATTAATTTACTATAATAACTTTTGTAATTATTTACAAAAAAAAATTTGTTCAAGATTATTATTTTATATATTGGTTATAATTAGGGATATATAATATTATATTAAGGTTCTCGCTAATTATAAGGCCTGAGTATGTAACGTTTGTGCATAGCCGGACTGTAGTTACCTAGCGCCGTCTTTTGGAGTGTGATTATTTTACTATTATTGCGGTCTAGGGCTAAACCAGGGTGCAGAAAATTTATATTTATAGGGCCGTTTCGTTAATTTAATTGAATGGACTGTATAAATTAATAAAATTATATTTAAAGCTATAAATATGCACATGGGTTATATGGGGTTGAAAGTCAAAAGGTTATACTATTGTTAGTTTGTTTTAAATTTGGAAAAAGGGGGAACCATTTCTTCTTAGTATGTTAATTTAGGGAACCTAATGGATGATATGGATACTCAGTAATGCGCTGAGATCTTCTACTTCATCTCCATAATAAGTAATGGGTTAGTTCATAACTCAGTATAAATGGTAAATAATTTGGAAATGGCCTCAGATCTGGGCTTAAAAAAATAGTGATTCTCCCTTTTTGACTCAAAAAGCAATCACCACGTGTTATTTTCTGCTTCTATCCTCTGCCAACTGAGGGAGGAGGAACCTTAGCTTGCACGAATATAATTAAGTTGAAGTCGGCAGGAGGGGGTTCCTGAATACCATTTATTATTTAAAGATTTAAAAAGAAGTATTTTTAAATTAATTATGCAATCTGTAGTGTGATTGCGGCTTTAGCACACTTACACAACCTCCACTGGCTCATTACCAGTATAGAGTGGGTTCGGGGATTGTAAATATTGTATATAATTTATTTTACTTAGTTTGATAATATTAATTTCATTTCTTTATTTTTCTTCTTATTTACATATAGAGATTTTATTTATTTTTTTAAATATTTATCTACTTGTTTTATTGTATTTTTTTTTTGGGATGAAATTTCCAATTATCACAATTACCCATTATCAATAAAATTATGCAATATGTGTTAAATTAATAACTTTTTTTAAAATGGTAAACATAAAAAGAGTTTTGAGAAGAAAATATTTTATATAATCGGAACCAGTATAATATAATTAACCATTATAATATACATAATTATAGATACGTAGTTACATGGAAAACCAATAATTATAATACATGGGTACTGACCCATTATAAACATAAACATATAATAATGTTCGGTAAATCAGTGAAATAAAATAGATTTAGGAACATTAGATTGGCCGGTAGGGGCGAGAGAAGAGAAAAAAAAACTGATAAATGAATCGGTAATCAAATGACCTGTCCGCAACACAGCCGCATCATCTCTGCGTGCAGTTCGGCACTCAACAACGGAATTGCCCGGGCTTTACTTTTTCACCAATTATTCGCATATCCATCTCACGTTTTGCAGATTCAAATTAGAAAATATTCCATAAATAAATTTATATTTAACCTGGAAGTTATTGAAAAATAAATTTCATTTCTTTTTATTTTATTGCACTATTTCGAATATCAATTAAAAAAAAAGTTTCTGGTTATAATGAAATTTATTATCAAATTGCACAATCAAGAGTAACGTATTATTTTGCTTTAGATTATTTTATTATTTCTATATAAGTACACTATGTTAATAAAGAAACTATCAAAACATAAATTATTAGATTATCCATAGAAAAATTTCAAACAAAACCTTTGTTCTTTGCCAAAATAGTACACTCCACTTTGACAGCACAATAGATAATGCGCTGAGAAAGTGGAGCACAACATACTAAAACTTATTATGACGAACAACACATACTTGGCCCACATTGCTCTAACAATCAAACATAAAAATTAGCAGTAATTAAGGCTGCAGACTACACTTAAACAGATATATCATCCCACCTTATCTTATAATATTTAAACCGACATAAAATATTCTAGTTCCACCCATCCCTACAGCCGACCTAGAAGGTTGAAACGGCAGTGGCCAAGTGACTTATTGTAAAATAAAAAGGGATAATTGGAGTTCTGGCAATGGTCAGATTCTACACTCAAGTTGTAGTGTTTGCGACTTTAGCGCACTTGCTCAGCCTCCACTGGCTCACTTCCAGGTGGAGGGATGCGCTAGGATCTCTTGAGCTCTGCTCTACCCCTCACACGTGGGGGATAGAGTGGGCTCAGTGATCCTCAGTTCGATTGTGTAAATATTGTATATAAGAGTGTAAATGTGACTAGAGATTATGTTATTTTATTTATTTTTTCATACACATGGTTTAATTATGTTCATTTATTTTATCCTTCTGTTGGTATATATTTTAAGAGATTTTTTTTTTCATTTATTTTTATTCTTTTTTTATTTTAGTATGAATGTGATCATTCATCACTATTACCTATTGCCGACAACTGTGTACAAGATTGTAATATCTATCAATAAACAAAAAGTATTTTAACTAAAAAATAGACTCTAAAACGGAAAAACAACGACTTACTTACCAAGGCCATTAGACACAAGATAATAAAATTTATGAACGAAAATATTAAAATTTCATTACAATGGGTTAATGATTACAGTGGGGTCAACGGTAGTGAAAGAGCCGACAGCTTGGCAAAATCTGCCGCTAACGATACTCAGCTTCCCATCGACTAGAGTTCAGTTCTCTTATCCTACATTTAAAAAATCCATAAGAATGGACCTCATTCAGGACTGGAACAGATGCCTCTTCATACAAACATACCTAACACAACTTCTCAAAATTATAACAAAATAAAAAATACACCTTACAAACTGACTCAACTACTGACAGAATATGGGGCGTCTAAACACTACTTTAAGAGATTTCATATAACTAACACTGACTTCTGTAATTGCGACAGACAAACTCCACAAACTTTCAATCACTTACTTTTCGACTGCACCCTGTACGATCAAAAAAGGTTCAATTTAATAAAAACCTGCATAACGTATGGAGATACATGGCCACTTAAGCAATCTGAAATCTTCGGAAAGTACAAAAAAGAGCTGGTGCACTTCATCTCTAATATAGAGTTAGCCCAAATGTGATCATCATACGTTCCTCAATTGTACCTCTTATGTAATAACAATTAACTTAATTATGTTTTGTTCTAGTTCAATAGTTAATTCCCACAACTATACTATATTTATATTTATTATCCATATACTTTTAATTCTTGTTATCTATTGTATTAAATAATTAGTTGCCTTCTCTAACCACATGTTGTAATTACATCATTTTAGCTATTGTATTTTATACTTTATTTGTCCTTTGATTTTGTTTCTGTTACCTTTTCTTTTAATATTTTTAGTATAGTACTATAACACATTCCAATGTTAACACCACATTACAAATATACACTATGTGGTTTCGCAATAAGTATGTACACTTTTTAAATAAACTCCTCCTGGATAGGGTTACTGTACAAGAGACCCAAAATCGATAATTCGGGATGTAAATATGTTTGCTGGTTGGTTATTAATTGATTTTTGATTGCGGATTAAGTTTTCGGGTCGAACTATCTAATACAGAATAAATCTATTATAACAAACTTCAGGGAAACGTAAAGGTGTTCATTAATAACTAATAACCAACGTTTACAGTGAAGAGTGGGTTATACCTGAACATCACATTCACTACATAAATATGTGTTAATCTATAGAGTGAAGTTATTAATTTTTAAAATGTTTAAATTCAATTAAAACATAATTTCAAGATAAATTAATTTAATTTAATAATATGTTTTTAAAGATTTAAAAAGTTTTTTTAGGAAATTTAAAATTCTAACCGGCTAAAGGCATAAATTCAAATATCGTCCCTTAAGATGTGATACCTTATAACTAATATATAGTTTTGTACCATAAAAAATAATATAAATAATAAAGCGCAAGAAAAAATAATTAATAATAGGAAAACGCTTTTTGTACAACAAAATAAATAAATAAAAACAAAAACATTGAAAAATGTTAACAGAGTTTTTCACCGACAGTAATAACGATTAGCGCTACGTTATGATAGTTTTGAACCATATTGGAAAAACAACTTATTTTTATAAATACTGAACAGTTTGAAAAGCGATGAAATTCCTAGATTTTATTTATTTTTTTATGGCGCCCATTCAAGTCATTTCTGTCATACAGCGGGGATATATGCAGGTTACAACTCTATTCTAACCATGATGAAAGTAAATTTTTCATTTCGTGGGACAGCTATAGAAATAAAAGTCGACCAGCAACGCTGCAGACACGAGCCAAGTTTGCTGCTTTAACTCGTTCGGCTATGAATGGATCTTATATAACTAATTTGAACATTAAAAACGGTCGCAAATTATAAAAGAACACTATCCATTCAACACATGATCCTTCACGGAATCAGGGAAAATCATTTCTTCTATACTTAATTCCGATACAATGTACAGGGATACTGTTTTTTTTTTTTTTATTCAAGCAACTACTCAATTGTTCTCACTTATGAAAATCTCAATAATTATATGTTTCCAATTTTAAGAGAACAGCTAATAATAAACTGAACATATCTTTATCTTACTCATACAAATCTATAAATCGTAGTTTTGAATATAATTTTAAACCTTAAAATGAAATAAATACACTAAACTATAGAAAATGTGATTAATACTCAACGCTATAAAAACCATTGATTGAATGATTGTGTAATAAGCACCCTTCCTGGGAAAAAATGATAACATTAAAAAACCCATCAATTCAAGTCAATTCTTTGACTTGTAATTGATGGGTTCTGGTGAATTCCTATAGTCCTATTGATCAAACAGTTTTCTAAAACGTTGTAATCTATCACACCTTTTTCTTTTCTCTTTTTTTTCAAACCATTAATACAATATCATTTGCCCTTTAACAGTTATGTATTTTATTTTATTTTAGAAAAAAGTAAAAAAAAAAAATAAGTTTTTAAGCCGGTATAAATCCAGTCCATATCCTTATTGCTTTCACAAAAGAAGAGGCGAAGAAAGGAAAAAGTATTGTTTTTTGGAATAACGGTTATACGAGGAGTTGTGGTAAATATCATACTCAACCATCGTGTTACTTCCACCCCCTTCCATCGCAAACAAGTTGAAAGTTCAGCCTATTTATTATAAAGGATGGGTGTGCCACGGCGGTTAAAAATTAGAATCGACAAAAGACTGAATATCGATATACTTAATGTTCTATTTAGACAACATGCAACCGGGGGCCGAGAGTTATAAGAGTAGATATTTGTACTTTCTTTCACGAATCATATAAAATCGATGCCTTAAGAAACGATTATGGCTATGTCAACTACATAAATTAGGGAAGAGGGAAATCAGTAATATATATAGCCTACGTTATTGGATGGGAAGACGTAGGCATTAAAATAAATGGGAAAAGCTGAGGAACCTACGTTTCGAAGATGATATCGTGCTTTTTGCAAAAGACGTGGAATAACTGAGGGAAATGATGAAGCAGCTTCTAATGTTATGTGAAGAAATTGGTCTTTATACAGGTGTGGCAAAATAATATTGGAAGAGGTATTGTGAATGTGAGGAAAAGTGACCGAATAAAAAATGTTTGGATCCAGAAAGAAACAGGACTCACTGACACACTGAAGATGCCAAGATTGAGCAAATGGAAATGGCCCTGCCCATGGAAATGGGCAGGGCATCTCCTTCGGGGCGAAGATGACAGATGGTCAAAAATTGCCACATAATGGACTCCATTGGACCTTCAATGAAAAAGAGGACGTCAAAAGAAAAGATGCGTTCAAGAGGACGGTAGGACCCCTCTGGTGGAGAGCTGCTACAGGGATGTCTGGAAGAAGAAATGGGAATAACTCGCCAACCAATAGGGCTGGTCACCCCGGGAAGTGCTGGCTATAACTCCCCAAAGGGATGTCCTACACAGGAAAGGATGTAGAATGATGGAAAGAAAAGTGAAATAGAAGTTAATGTTTTGTAAATTAATATGTATATATACATAAAATTTTTTTTTTTTTAATTATTTATTTATTTATTGTAATTTACAACTGTACAAAATAATACAATAGGTAAATATGTAGTATGTTTCATATACACTTGAAAATCTTGGGAAGGAACCACCCATTGGTGGTACATCAAACATTAATTTAAACTAGAACGTCTCGTGGCCATCTCCTTTTCAGACGCCTCGGAGGATTATCAGGGATTGTTAAGGATGAAAGATTAAGAATTAATGGGTTAGGATGGTTAAGGAGTTTGGAATAAAAAGACGCATATCTGGTTTGGGTCAAATCCACAACGAATGGGATGTTAAGGTCTTTATGAATAATAAATACCTCTTTTTAATAAGAGTTTTTCCAGGATTTTGTCCATAATGGGCAGGAGCGAAATAGGACGGTAGGAAGATGGATATTCAAGTGGCTTGGAGGGTTTGGGAAACATTTTTATTATAGACATTTTCCAATACATAATAATAAAACAGCAACAAAAAAAAAAACAACACGGAATGTAGATTTGAAATATGGGTTTCAAATAGGGAAAATAAAATTCACACATTTTATTATATATCATTATAGTTTATATTATTTATGAAATAAATACAATTATTTAAAGGTAAAAAAAAATCCGAAATGATCTCATGTCGATTCTGAGCTGTATACATTTTTTAACTTAAAAATAAAAAAAAGCACGAACCGTAGATTTGAAATATGGATTTGAATTAGGGACAACAAAATTTACACATTTTATTATATATCATTATATTTTATATTATTTATGAAATAAATTACAATTATTTAAAGGTAAAAAAATCCGAAATGATCTCATGTCGATTCTGAACTGTATACATTTTTTAACTTAAAAATAAAAAAAAGCACGAACCGTAGATTTGAAATATGGATTTGAATTAGGGACAACAAAATTTACACGTTTTATTATATATCATTATAGTTTATATTATTTATGAAATAAAAGCAATTATTTATTAAAAAAAATCCAGGAAACATGTTTAAAAATGAATCCTTGAGTAACCATTGTTAAAAGGGGGAGAACTGCTTTAAAGACAGAAGGCCTGCAATTTCTTTCAAACGCCTTACAGTCCCCAGTGCTTTTATAAAACACACACGCCATGGGGCCAGATGGGTTCCCCTTTTATACCTCCTTCAAATAAGTGAAACACTTTATCAGCTTACAGAACACGTTTCAAATTCAGGATCTATTTTATGCCAAGTATCAGGATAAGTAAGCTTAAACGAGATTCGATTTTGTAAAAAAAAAAAATAAATAAATATAATAGTTGGAATAACCTTAACTGTTAAAGGGGATATATAATGTACTCAAAGTCATAAAATTTAATAACAGAAATTTAAAGTAAAAACAAAGTAACTTAATACATATTTAAACTATAAAAAATATATTGTATTACATTTTAAATTCAAATACATTTATCTTAACTTATTTATTATATTACAATTAGAATTAGCAATGTATGTGTGTACTTAGTAATAGATATTATTGGATCCTTATTTTTATCACAATCTATATCATATTGTTTTATTCTCGGTATTATATTAATTCACTAATTGTAAATTTACAGCTTTATTATTCACTTCAAAATCCTTTCAGTTATTATTATTATATTTTGTTAATAATTATTATTTTATTTTTTACTTGATTTTCATTTTAGTAATTATTAATTAAATTACTAGTTGTATCACTTGAGATCAATTCATATTGTACTTATCTAGCCTAATAATTGTACAGCATCTACAACTCCCAAATAATCTAAACTGTAATAATTACATTTCGCTTGTGTCTATAAGTGTTATGTGTTATTTTGACACCGACCAATAGATGTTGCCATCTGGGCCCTGTTTCATAATAAAAGCTAATAGTATTAGTTCAAAATACAAGTACAGAAATAACGTCCTAATTTCACTTATACTTATTTTTTTCATTATAGGGAGGACTATTAGTGATATTACAGAGGTTTAAAAGTACTAAAGAACAAGTTACTATTGTACAAGTCAGTGTAATTGTATAAAGTTAAATCGAAAAGACTAATAGTATTAGTTGGTACTTTATTATGAAACAGCGTCCTGGTCGGACCATATTGGATGTAATTGTTTGAATGAATAAAATAAAATAAAAAATAATGGACCTAAGCAGACTCTCTTCTTTTTTTTTTGTATTAACAATAATTTTGAAACTATAATAGTACCCTCGGTAATATAAAAGGTTTTATTGATTTTTTTGTCACAAAATTGGTATTGGATATCACGAATTCGCGAAACTGTTTAACTGTCAAGAAAACGGAGTTCATATCCGATTTATTACACCAACAAAATTAAGGATGAGACAAAAATGTCAAAAAAGTTACATTTTATCCACCTTATTAATTATTTCGATACCGCAAAACTTTTCATGATAAATTCCCCCTAACTATACTTGACAGACTTATCAGTTTTGAATATTAATCATATATGATATTCATTAAAGTTATCAAAAATTGTGGTGAAATAATTATTTTTTTCTCCCATTAGTCTCTTGGACTAATACTATAAGTGACGGTTGTGTGATGCTGTTTTATACAGAATTACACTCGTATTTTAATATTTGTTTTTACAAACAGATTTTTTGGACATTTTAAGTACATGATACTGGAAGTTAGGACGTAACATTTTACTGTTTAATCTTTATAATTTAATTAATGTTTATAATAATTTATGGGGGTGACGTGGTAACGCACCTGTCTGCCAACCCAAAGGTTACGAGATCGAGTCCCCGGCCATATCCGGGATTTTTTCAAGTATATAATTATACAATACTCACTCAAAACCTCCCCCGGGGATTTGTGAGGAACGTTAGCCAATGGGTGACACTCACAAAAATAGGCGTGGAAGTGACGAACCCATCCTATGGAAACCACACGTCATGAGACGCGAGATGTATTTTCTATGTACATCGTGCGAGGCCTCGGATCTCTATGGTCTGTCGCGCCAATAATAATAATTTATAGTTTATAAGATGATAAGAGAAATGTTATTCTTCACTTTACACATATCATTTTTTGTTTTATTTTTCCCGTGTTATTTTGCATGAAGTGGAATAAGTCAGCCCAAGGAAGTGTAACATGAACCAAGAACAGTTGCTTAGGTCCGTAACAGCAGTAGGTGTTTCCTACCCTTCTCATCTTTCTAAAAGGTGACATCACTGCCAGAATTTTGTTTTTTCCACCAACATAAATTAATAAAAATGCATATTCAAAAGTACAAAAGAGAGCAATTAAGTTTAAAAATAAAATTGGATTTCATTAGTGACTACGGAAGCGGTTTGGTAAGCAAATTGGTCCCATGAACCATGTCGAAGGTAGTTGTTTAAAAACAGTGAATTGTTCGGACCGTCTGCCATGGATATGTAAATGTATGCATCCATCTTGAATATACATGAGAGGTAAGGGAATTCTCCAGAATAATTGTGTGTTAACTAAACTAAAGCCAAGTCTGCAACTTTAGCTAAAGCACGCAAAATTTTAAATTCACTTGTTCTTCCAGGAGAAAATCTACTTCTATAGACATAGAACATGCTATTACAAATTTTCTATTCTAAAGGAAATTTAATCCTCAAACAATTTATTCTTCGTATAAAATGTACGGATATATAGATGTAATTACTAAAGACTAGATTTTTGTTCCCTAGCTTCAAATTCTGGAAAACCTTGACAGAAATTCGTTTTATGAAAAGGACATTCCGACTCATACAAGTAGGATTTTATGCACGAAACTGCATTTTTCTTAATTACCTGGTTATATAATTAAATTTACTATAAACTATTGAAAATGTAATATATAATATCTAACTATTAAAAATAATTTAGCAAAAAAAAATAACAATTTTTTTTTATTTTTCTTTATTACCTGGTTGTGCAATTAGATTTGCACTTAAATATAGAAAATATGGCGGTTTAGTATAGTGCAAATGACATCCCTAACTCATGAACCCTCTATTTACATAGCTATAATTATCGAATAAATTTAATCAATGAAAAATATTTTAAATAAACGAAAATTTTTTTTTATTTCTTTATTATCATGTTATACAATTAGATGTTTTTAAACTATTGGAAATGTAATATGTCATATCTAACAATTAAAAATAATTTAGTAAATATAATACTAAATTTTTTTTATATTTCGTTAATACCTGATTATACAATTAGATTTGCACTTAACTACTAAAAATATGGCGGTTTAGTATAGTGCAAATGACATCCCTAACTCATGAACCCTCTATTTACATAGCTATAATTATCGAATAAATTTAATTAATGAAAAATATTTTAAATAAACGATTTTTTTTTTTTTTAATTTCTTTATTATCATGTTATACAATTAGATGTTTTTAAACTATTGAAAATGTAATATGTCATATCTAACAATTAAAAATAATTTAGTAAAAATAATAATAATTTTTTTTATATTTCGTTAATACCTGATTATACAATTAGATTTGCACTTAACTACTAAAAATATGGCGGTTTAGTATAGTGTGAATGACACCCCTAACTCTATTATCGAATAAATTTAATTATTGAAAATAATTTAGTAAAAAAAAAAATCATTAAAATTTAAAATGAATGAAAATTTTTTTTTATTTCTTTATCTAGTTATACAATTAGATTTTTTTTAAACTATTGAAAATGTAATATGTAATATCTAATAATTAAAAATAATTTAGAAAAATAATAATAATTATTTTCTAATATTTCGTTATTACTTGGTATTACAATTAGACTTGCACTTACATAATTAATAAAAATAATCAAATTTGAATAACCGAGTAATTATTCAATTAGATTTGTGTTTAACTACTGAAAATGTGGCAGTTTAGTATCGTAAAAATGACACCCCTAACTATTTACAATATTATAATTATTGAAAAAATTTAATAAATAAAAATAATTTAGTAAAAAAACACAAACACTTCTATTTACAATGCTACAATTATAGAATAAATTCAATTAATAAAAAATAATGAATGTAATATATCTAAATAATAATTAATATTTTATATATAATCTTTTTACTTCTTTGAGACTGGACAAATGTGGTATTTGGCGAGTTTTATTTTGATTCAAAAAAAATTAGATAAGCTTTCCATGTTCATATTAATATCATAAATTACACGATAATGATATTTTTTGGAGAATTTATGTGTTTTATTAAAGTTATGTATAAAAAGGTTTTATAAAATTCAAGCTTTAACTATGAAATCGTTGTTTAAATTTACAAATTTAATAATTTAGATTAATTAAGTGATCCATGATACAAGCTAAATTATTTTTATTTTGATTATTCTTTCAAGTGTGACGGTAATTGTCGCGAACTCCAGAAAACGGAAACAAACAAAAATGCCTTTTTTTTTTTTAGGAAATCGAAAGTCGATACTCATTGCTATAGAACTAACTTTTTAATCTCAAATTAAATTTATAAAACAAAATAATGATTGCCTTTACGGGATCTTAAGTCCAGCTTCGATTTTTATTGAAAATACTAAAATCCATAAAATAAATTTTATTTAAAAAAAAATCTTGATACAGTTTTAAGTATTTTTTTGTTGATTTAATTAATTTGAAAAAAAATCAATTTACAATTAAAGTTTTCAATCCTAAGGAATTATAAATTCAGAAATATTATATCCAATGTTTGATGTTTAATAATGGACTTAAATAGATAATAACCCTATTCTACATAATAATATTAATAATAATTTAGTATACTCAACAGTCAGTTCTCTTAGATACAGCACGTTTAGTGCGAAAATTTTTAAATATTTGAAAAACATAAAATAAATAAATCAACAAAAATGTGAAGGTGGTTGGACCATGTCCGACCCTTAATAGATACTCAAGATACTCAACCCGCAATAGTGAGAAAAACTGACCATAATAATAATAATAATAATAATTAATAATAATAATATCATCTTTGTTTACTTTCTTGACCTAACTAAAAGCCTCTCGGTCTGGTTTATAAACAATTTACAAAATTTCCACTTCTTCATTGATTAAAATGTTTGACATTAATTATAAATAACAGAATAATTTGCCTATATTTAAATAATATATTGTCTATGCCTTAATCAACTTGGCTATAAATGATAAGTTACTACAAGTTCTCTATTACTTTACCCCATAGGTCCCTATTTCTGGCCACAGTAGCCCAACAGTCTCCAACTCTTTGAACTATTTCATCTCGCCATCGTGTAATTGCTTTCCTCTCCTCTTTTATGTTTCCTTGGTATTCTCTCAGTTGCAATTTCGAACCACCTCTTCGTATCAAGTCTAGGAACCTGTCCGGCCAACCTTTAATTCAGTTTTCTTTTTCTTTTGATACCTATCATAGTCCTCGAACATTTCATTTGTGTCCTTGCTAATTTTTGATAACGGTTTTCAGTCGCTGACCATGTTTGAGAGATCCATATAACATTACCGGGTCCAATACCACTGCCTTTAATACTGAATGTTGTTGACTTTTAGGAATGTTATTAAACATTCTACATTGCTTCGTTAATTTCTTTAAAACTCAAAACTGAGATAGTTTTAAGAAATTTGAAATATATTTTTCCAGTTTTTATAATAGTAATAAAAAATCATTAAATACAGGCAGCTTCCCCTTTGTGCTTCAATTACATAATAAATTTTATGTTTTTAATTTCTGTAGTTTAGGTATTGGATATGTCTGCACCACTGTGGTACCAGGCGAATATATTTCGAATTAAACAACGTTAGACAAGGAGCATATTAATATCATGAATTACACGGATAATGATGATTTTTGTAGGATTTGTGAGTTTTATACATGACCATTTGGCTATATAAATCCACGTTTTTCTTTTTTATATTGCAAGGAAAGCAGGTTTCTACTATCTCAAAAAACTAAATATATATATATATATATATATATATTACTTTTAAGAATAGAAACAACTCCTCATAAGTTATATTAGAGATAGTGAAAATTAAACTTTTAAATAATTAAAATAAGTATTTATTAATGCGCAAATAGAACTCAGCGCGATCTTAGAACTCCTCACATGCTATAGGAACATTCAAACACACAATAGTGAAAATTAAATTTGTTTTGACCTCTGCAGTCGAATGAAACCAATATTGAAAAGCAAAATATTGCTATATCATACAAAGGGGAAATTAAATTGAATTCTGCTTTTTAATTATATCGCTATAAAAGGAAATAAAATACTTCACATTTTCGTGCAAAAACGTTATAATAAAAAATAATACAAACGTGAAATGTGTATATTCAACGAAACATCATAAAATATTTTAAATTATGCAGTTCATAACTTAGCTATCTGAATAATTGAATATAAATAATCAGTAATGATGTGTGTTGTTTAAAATTTAGGGGAAAAAAAATCAGAAAAAGCGGGTTAAAACCTAGGCACCTTGGTAATAGTTTTTTAAGAATATAAGATACTTATATGATAGTTAATATATAATTTATAAATACTGAAATCGAAAATTCAATTTTCTAAACAATAAAAAATATTAAAAAGCGAATAATTAAGTAATCTATTATGATGTACTAAATATAAAAAATACAGTAATTTAAAAATAACGTCTTAAGAATCGCAGTAGATGTCCCTTTATTTATAAGAAATAGTTAAATACATCGTGACCGCAATAGAAATCAATAGATGAATTTTGGGGCCGTCCGTAGCTCACGTGAATAGGCGCAGGCCTGAGGGCGACGCCGGTTCGAATCCGGCCTGGGGCCTCGACTTTTTTCATTAAGTGGCGGTCCCAAAAAATGGAAAACTTGACCCCTTCACCATGGTTAGGCAGTATAGGTCCTCATTGGAGGACTTAAGCAAAATAATAAATAAATAAAATCATCAAACAATGTTTAACAAAATTCTATTGCCAGTTATTAGCAGTTAAAGACTTGATTGGCTTACAACGCAGGAAATCCAACTTCGTCTGGAAGAATGCAGATGCATCAATGCAAGATATTGTGCATTGCACTCTGTATTTACTTTTTTTTATTATTTAATTAATTTATTTGTCATCAAATTATTTCTTTTTAGTAGTCAGTTATTGATTTTATTAGTTCTATTAATATTTGTTTTTAGTAGTTAATTTATTCTTCCATTTTTTAATTACAGATTTATTATTATTTTTTAGATATATTATATTGATTATTTGTTTACTAATTTTATTTATTTATTAAATTTATTCAATAACCATAAGATTGTAAATAGTTAGAGGTGTTATTTGCATGATACTATACCGCCAAATTTTCAATAGTTAAATGGCTAACTGTATAGACAGGTAACACAAATTTCTACATTATAAAAAATATTAAAGTTCTTTAACTCAAATCATTACTTTTTATTTTTTTTAGTGTATAAGTCATTTATTAAATTGATTCTATAAATATTTGTTTTTGTTATTTTTTTTTATTTCTTTGATTCTTCAATTAAATATTATTATTTCGTAGATATGTTTTATGACTAATTTCTTATTAATTATTTTAATTAATTACAATAATTTAATAATTATAACATGGTTGATTGTTAAAGGTCCACCAGGAGGATGTTTCAAAACGAAATCTTATAGTATTATCCATTCAATAAGTGGATGTACAAACAACAAACTTGTACAAACAAACCAGGGCCGGGTAAGGTAATAAAGAAATATATAAATAAATATTTTATATAATAAAAATTATTAAATATCGAATAGCAGTCATACAAATGACAAACGTCTTCTTGGTGTTGTTACCTTTTATTAGTTACTAATCCATAATTATATATTTTAGAATACAATATATTCTACTATATACAAATAAATATCAAAAATTATGTTACCTAAACGTGTGACCTTAACAATGAAATATATAAAAAAATATTACACAGCTAATAGCAGTCATAAAAATAACTAAAGTCTTTTAGTTGTAATTACTTTTCATTTGCTATACATTCATAATTATATATTTTAAAATACAATGTAGTTGTACTAAATAGCTACCTAATAGTACCTATATAGTTTATACTACATTAAGTAATATTGTAATTAAAAATATATAATTAAGAATATGTAACTAAAAAAAAGTAGCTACACCAAAAAGATTTCAGTTATTTGTGAAAGTTGTTAGCATTTTAATATTTTTTTATATATTTCATTATTAAAGTTGCACGTTTAGGTAACATGATTTTTAATATTATTTTTTTAAAGAAGTATAAAGCTGAATTTGTATATATGTAACGAAGAATATACTATATTAAGTACAACTATATTGTATTCCAAAATATATAATTATAAATTAGTACCTAATAAAAGGTAAAAAAAGACAAGAGGACCTCTATAATGTATATATCTGTTTTTCGCTTTGTAATACTTTTTATTATGCAATCTACTTTTTTATATATTTCTTTTTTACCTGGGCCCTGTCTTATAATGAAGTACAGACCAATACTAAAATCTTGTAGTTTGTGCCTAGTACAATTTCACTGTGTTGTGGAATGCTGACTTATACTTTTTTACTTATATAATATATAATATCGGCAGCGGTAGCAGCGTGGTAACGCGCCAATCTACTAATCCACAGGTTGTCGGATCGAATCCCGGTCCCACCCGGGTTTTTTTCAAGTACAAAATAATGCAAAACTCACTGACAACCTCCCCCTGGGCATTTGTGAGGTCCATTAGTCAATGGGTGGCACTCACAAAAAATAGGCGTGGGAGTGACGAACCCACCGTGCGAAAAAACCACGTCAAGAAACGTACGATGTATTTCCTAATATTGAGAATATTACATCCTAATATTGGTAAATACATCGCGCGAGAACTTAGGCCTCCATGGTATGTTGGCCATAGAATAATAATAATAATAATAATAATATATAATATCACTAATAGTCATCCTCATTATGAAATATAAAGTAATAGTTTGTAGTTTGTACAGGTACTTTTTAATGGGCTAATTATTTATAACTTATTAGCTTTCGTTTTGAAACAGGCTCCTGGTGGACTTCTATTTAATACTATTTTATTTTAATAATATTAATACAATAAAATTTGTATTGGGTAGAATATTTTTTTATATATTTCTTTTTTAGGTAATATAATTTGAGATATTATTAAAAAAAAGAAAGAAGTATAAACCGAATTTGAAGTTGAGATTGGATATGGAAGTTGGCAAACCAAATGAGACTGTCAGCAGGTGATTATAATGGAAGAGAACATACATCATCTTTCTAATCACAGGTAGATAGGTCCCGTGGGACGGCTCAGGGTCCCAAAGGACCCTCCTACGAATCCGATGGGTCTCCGGAGGGCTCATTTAGTGGACAACGTAATGGGGTTCGGCCTACTGCCTTCTTGTCCCGGCAATATTTTGACCGGAAACATTTCTACTCCTCTAATTATCGATCGAATATTAGAATACAGAAGGTGAAATTTTTTCAATTTGACCATATTTAGCATGTAATACTAGAAATAAAGTTAATAAAATAATAAATATAGGTAAAAATGAAAGATATTGTAGATCGTACGCCGGCCAAAAATCGTTTGTCTAAAAATTTGAAGCATGTTAGTAAAATTAAAAAAGTAAAAGGTAAAATAACGAATGAGAGAAACCGTTAGAAAATCATTGTTAGCATCATTTGTTTATTAATATATTACGAATTAATTGTAATAAAAAATACCCATATAGTTATAATTATTTTATGTTCTTGTAACTCCGAAGTTTCAGCCATTCCCAAGAATCTTATTTATAATTATTGTTACCAAAATTATGGAGGCTATTCTGCCTTTGTCAATTTCTATCTTAGTCAATAATCTATTATTATCACAATTTCTAATTCAATTTAGTATGTTTGTTTTTGTTTAGTGGCGTAAAACATCTTATTTAATTTTGCTTAAATTTGTTTTATTTATTTATTTTGTTTTTATTACTATTTTTCTTTTCTCGATGTTATATTTTTAATAAATATTTCAAATTTTTGAATAAACAATCTCTAATTTACTGCATATTAATTTTACTAAGAACTTTAGAATTGTGATTAAGATTTTTTTTTAATCTGATTTAAAATTTATTAAATAATTAATATTTTCAGAAATATATATTGCTTCAACAATTTTTCTTCTAAACACACGATCATCTTTTTGCATAAGAAATACATTACTCTTACATTTTCAAGATCAAAATAATGTTTATTTTGAAAAACTTGTTGTATTAATACTGTTTTCTTTGAATCCTTTTCCATAATTTTTATGTCATTATTATGTTGGTACATTCTGTCATTAATGTATTGTTTGTTTTTTCCTTTTATAATATGGCATGACATATAAGATTTTATGAAGAGTTGAAGTGGCTTTACTCCTCCTTTTGTCGTAAATATTTTCTTGCTTCCTTCTTCTACCAAGTTCCAATCCCGCCGTCCATTGCACATATGTGGTATCCTCCAATTTAAATCCTCACTGCATGCCAGCATTACCCGCTCACGGACCTCAGACTCACATGTAACTGTCCATCGAATCGCAGCCTTAGGTAGATCTTTCCTCTTCCCTATGGAATTCGTCCCTGCTTGATTCGTAGTTCTGATACCCTTCCAGCCTTCAATTCCCGCATCTTCGACCACCTTCTGTCCACCCAATTCCGGAAGAAAAGCAATTGAATGTTTCAAACAAGGTTTATATATTTTCTGTATTTAATGTTACAGATTTTCGTTTATACTTGTAAATATGTATATTAGCAGAAATTGTATTTGATTTTTTAATCATTTTTCCCCCTGTTATTTATAATCAGACGTTAGTCAATCTTATATTTTATGATATGACATATAGTTTTATTTTATTTGTCCTAATCTTATTTTATATGTTCTGTTAATTATTGTTCTTCATTTTTATCTTTTATAATTCATTATTTTATAATATTTCATGACATTTTATAGTTTAATTTTTATTTTGTACTTTACTCTAAGACTTTAGAGCTTAATTTTGACGCCTTATTATTTTGTAGGGATCTTAATCTCAGAATAAATAAAGAATATTATTATAAGGGAATACGAACTACATCTCACACCAACAGGCTTAAAAGTAAAAAAAATAGAGAACATACATCACTCCCTATTATATCCTCCGGCAAATTAAGTTAAATTAGCATTCTAAAAGTTCTTAATGACAATAATTAAAAAGCTCATTAAATAATAAATATTCTATAATTTAATATAATTTTTCTAGTTTAATTATCATATTGTATTACTATTTCAATTTGTGTAAGAGAGTCATACGAAACGGATCTATAGTTCCCAGAGCTTAAGAGAAATTTCAAGAGAGAGACTAGCAAAGCCCTCAACTACAGAGGGAGCTAATATTGAGATTGGCTTCATCGCCTAATAGAATGTTCTCAGCAATATTACCGCCTGTATACATATATACCTAGATGGTCATCAATACACATCCCTTTGAATACGAAAAAAAGGAATAATTTCTTTAAATTAAGAAAATCATAATTCAAAGAGCCACAGACTTGGTTTATAATTAGGATTCAGGATTTCAGCTACATTGATTAAGATTTTGAAGTTAGCATATAAATATATATATATGTTTTATGTCAACTATTTACATATTTAAAAACAAATTTTGTAGATTTTTTGGCAAATTTATAGTTTTTCAAATTTTATAGATGATTTTGATCGATTAAATTTTATAAAAAATAATTATTAATTACGTTTGTGATATAATAATAATAATAATAATTACTTTTAATCATAAGCAAAAATACTTAAATATAAAGCCCAATAGAGTGTACTGAGATTGCAATAGTAATCTCAATTGGTAACTGTTTGAGAATGTTAAATTATGGATAAAGAAAAGATAAAATTGATAATCCACTGGGTCCTTATGAAGATTAAAAATGAGGTAAGCTTATAATTTTTGTTTAATTATGTTTTAAAAAATATAATGTAAAAATTAAATTTTATCTAAAATAAAAATAAAATACACAGTAGTTTAAATATTTTTAGCAGTAATGTATGTTTAAAAATACAATAATTTTATATGTAATATAAATTAATGTATTGCAAATGAAAAGCCCTAATAAGAAGGAACTTCAACTTTAAATACTTCCATGGAGTAATATTTTTGAACAAAACAATTTCAATAAGCAACTGGGATGCTAAAGTACAAATGGTTAAAAGGAAAAGGGCTGAAACGTAGAATCAATTATTCTTATACAATTTTATCTTTGTATAAAGTGGAAAACCCACTAAAAAAAGAAACAATAATGATAAAGTTGTTCATAATAAATAATAATTACTTTTATTTATAAAAATGTAAATACAATAAATTTTAAGAAAACAAGGTTCAATTGGATTTTGAGGGTAGAGTACCTCACACTAGCTAGATAGGCATATCCTCTTCATCCATACTAAAGATTCAAAAAACCAAAAAGTGTTACATAACACCTTTATCTATTTTTACCCCCTTTAATTATTATACAAAAATATATAACTAAAAATAAAATAAACTAATAAAATTGGTAACAACATATTTACTTAAATTTAAAAATAAGTTTTGAAGTTTTCACATTAATTTTTCCTATATTCAGAACTTAATTGAAAAGTCTACAAAAATTATTTCAACCATTTTCTTTCCCTGATAGAAGATGCTATAGGATATTTTAAAATATGAGCAAGAAAAAAATATAATTGCCATGAACAAATAAATCTCAAATTAAAAATGATGATAAAATTTTAAAGTTCTTCTAGAAATTTTAATTTTACAAAAAAATAAAATAAAAAAATTTTACTTACTGAGTATAGAAATTTAAACTAATTCTTAAGTAATTTTAAAAATAGAAATTTTAATTATTTTTGGGAATCAGAAATATTGTAGCAAAAATATGATGTCACTCACTCCTTTCACTCTTAATGCTTTCACACATGCTGGGTGTAAAGGAAAAAATAACGGAATGGAAAAATGCGTTAATATAATAAGAAAATGTACTTTTCTTATATGTTTTAAAATTTCATTTTAACTATTTGGACAGATATTGAATAACTTTTAATTTGAACTTTTCGTTCAATGTTGACCCTTATTTCAAAATCATGCTAAAAAAACAACACTTTTGTTGATTGATCAACAAAAGTGATATGAGCCATTGTATGCAAAATTAGTGTACGCTAAGACTAGTTAGTGTACGAGTTTTGAGATATCGGATACTTGAGGGAAAGTTCTATTTAATTTTTGGTAACATAACATTTTTTTTCTGGTAAAATTAATTATTCATAAGCAATTCTAAAATTTTTAAAGGAATTGAATTTAATGCACCCATTAATTAAACTATTAAATTTTAATTTATTTTTAATTTTTTTTATTTTATAAAAATGAAGTGTCATTGCAACTTAATGACTTTTACACTCAACCACTCATATATAGCTGTTAATCAATGGGCTATTTTTTTTTTCAATCACGAATAAATGAATATATGGTTTACAAACTTGTACAAGTTTGAAAATAAAAAAAGCACCGGTTCGGTTAATTCAAGTTGCTTAGATAATTCTGAATAAAGAACGGAATGGAAAATAAAGAAAAAGAAAGTAGGATATACTACACCCCAGTAATTGCTATGCTGTAAAAGATCCTTGTATAATTTCCAATCTGTGTGCTTATACAAAGAAATACGAAGCTTCCAAGTTTCAGAAACTTTACCGAGTTTTATTCCTTCTTTTCTCATTTCCTTATAAATTACTAGTTTGTTTATTACTTGCATTTCGATCACGTGACCCGTGTTCGTTTTTAACATGAATAATTTCATCTTTATTTACTTCCCTTATTTTAGTTATATTTATCGCCTGAAATTTTTGAACCATATTCATCAATTCGTTATTTCATAATTTAATTTAGAATCGTATAGACATTTTAAAAGTTTATCCATATTATAGTATCGACTGATCTTTATTCACAGATTTGACCATTACATAATCTCAGCTATCAGACCTGTTTTTTTATCACATCGTGATATAACTCAATAATCATCATTTTAGGAATGTATATTTATATTTTATATACTAAAAATAATTTTTCTAACTAACCGATTTAAAAAATCAATTTTAGATGTTCTTTCATAATTATGTATTCTTAATTAACTTTTTAAGAAAAAATGAATTTTATATTTATTTTATTTGAAATTACATTTGGAATGTGTTTTTCATAAAATCAATCACACAAGGCCTGCACTCCTATATCTCACATTTTTATGATATTTTATTTATTAGTAATATCGATAAAGACATAAAAATGTTTTTTCACATTTCATTACATAAGGTTTTTTATTTTGTTTTTATAGATTTTTCTAAATGTTAGAATTTCAGCCCTTTTCACAATAAGATTTTTGAAGAATTGAAACACCGATTGTGGTAGAGGGTTTTATTAGCTCATTTTAAAAATTATTGTTTGTATTTTTATATGAAATGTGACAATTTCGTTAATTATATTAAGAATTTTGAATTTCGGAAATCTCATAAAACACTATATTATTATAATTATCAAGTTTACATTTTTCTCTAATAATGTGCTATATACGATTTAATAATTATTGAATCAGCTAAGAACACACACAATTAAAATGAAAATTAGAAATTATTTACTTGTGATCTTTTCTCCGTCTTAAATTTTTGCTTAAAGCCAGAATAATATAAGTTAAAAAAATAAATAAAATTCAAAAATGGTGTTTTTGAGACCTTGAATATACAAAATTTTGAAAAAAAAGATAAAATGATTTTTTTTTTACAGTCATAATATACTATAAATTAATAGTATATCATAGTACTTAATATACCACCTATAAATTGAGTTCAATCATAAAAATTACAAATTATTTTAGATGAGTGAAAAAAATATATAAAAATTGAATTTAAAAAAAAAATCTTTTGAAAAATAATTTTTTTATGATTTTACCCATCACTTACAGTTGCTTCCGAATTTCAATTCAATTTGAAATATTCATTATTTCTTACCGCGCACCATACAAAGTTGACATAAAAACATTTCGGACAAATGAAAACGCTGACGATATAACTGCTTTGATTAAAGGTTGCATCTGACCTGTATGATTGGCGTTTGATTGATTGGACAGAACATAATTGCTCGGTTTCAAAATTAATTCTGAAATGCCCGTACGTATACGAATTGATCTAAAAATGAAAACAAATACCACTAATAATTTATACATAAAAAAAAAAAACGAAAGATAGAGTTACCCCCTAAATTTTGCAGATCCAGCAATCATTATTATACACCACAATTTGCAATTATTAAAAGTATTACTTTCAAACTGCATATTATCAAGATTGTGTAAAAAAAAAAATTCATATATTTAATTTAGACAAAAGGGTTGGATCAAACAACCACACTTAACAACCAGAACAGAGAAACCATTTGATAAGGACTTATCTCATTGAAGGGTACCTCTAGCCATAGGAAAATTTTAATTGTATTTGCACAGTATTATATGAAAATAATACTTTTGGAAACTTAAAAAGAAGACCTCTAGACAGCGGAAGAAAAGGACAGTATAAGATTCGTTTCATATTATATTCCAAGGATGCATGAGTCAAATACGATTTAACCAACTCCCTTCTATGCTTTTCTCTGATTTTATAAGAAAATTGCATATTTCGAACATAAATTTTTATTTTATTTAAGTTTCTTTCAAACATTTGAAGAGACAATATGTCTCTAACTTGTAAAAGCCTTTCATTAAAACAAAAAAAGGAAGCTAAGAAAACATTGGTCAGCAAAGTGTAATGAACTAGCTAAAAAAAAAATAATTTAAGTAAATCGGCATTCAAAACCACATAGACATCAAAATTTTGTTCATAGTCATCACCGAACTTCAAACATGTAAAACTCAAATAAGAAATGCATTCATTAATTTATACAATAAATATGATGTCATTTATTTATTATTTAAAATGAGATGATTCTGGAGCCGATATATAGGATTAAAAACAGTATAGTAATGCTGAGCTTTAATATCCTTGTTAGAAAAGGAAGATGGTTGGGGTGCGGTAAAAAAAAAAAAAATCAAATAGTAATTAAATTTTTAATGTGAGCCAACGTTTTGCCCTACGTAGCAGGGCTTCATCGGGGCTATAAAAGATTAAAAATACCGTCTGATTAGACTAAGATAAGTATGCTGTGTGACTGGCAATCCAGTGAAATTGGGCCGCACAACACTGTATTTTTATTTTAATAAAGTTTTTCCCCTACAGTGAAAAGTATAAATAAACAAGAACTACAAAAAGGTATTTGACAATTAATGAAAACGGCAAAAATAAAAAATAGATAAAGAATAAATATAAAAATAGGGTAAAAACTAAAAGACAGAAAAAATAAGAATAAAATTAAAAGAAAAAAAAGGAAAGAACTAATAAAATAGGGCTTACTGAATAGAACTAAACAAAAAAATGAGTTGAAGGCGGGATGAGACCGACAGGATGGAGAAGTGGGGGGGGGGGGGATAGACAGTTAACGGTTAACAGATACGTTACATTTGAAGGCAAAATATATAAAATAATCTTAAAATAAAAATAATATTGGGAAATATTAAATATAAGCAGACATCAAATCATAATATACACAATAAGGGGAGAAAATGAAATATGAATATGAAAATATACGGATAAAATAGAAAATTCAAATGTTATTTTAGTTCAAATAAAGTATACTTGGTACTTATAAAGTAATAAAGTATCATTTTCGAAATAGGATTTAAACGGGTATTAGGATTAAACAATCCTTATATAATGTAAGCAAGTTTATATATTTTCTAATTATTTTAATTATATGTATGATTTTGTAAAACCTCTAAATTACGGAAACTTGTCCCCGTACTCAGAAGTTTCACAGTACTATTTATATTATTTTTTTAATTTATTATATCGTGCGACCAAATTTAGAAATTTTCTTTGTGTCCACCTTTTCGGTCGACAAAATGACGAGGACAAACGTGGATAAGAGGAGGCGGTGAATGCTCGAATCGGTATTGACAGGAGGAGGCGGTGAATGCCAATGGTTCATCTCCAACCATGCATAGTTAATGCAGCTGTAGGGCAACCTTAACCTCATCCACCGGAACACAGCTCAATTCACTCACCCCCTTGCCGCCATCCATTAGCCAACATCCCGATTTTCTCCTACGCTATTATTAAAACTATTCTAAATTATACAAAAACAAAAGCACGACTCGATAATTATCTGACCCGCTATAAATAGAATACTCGAATACAATTTTCTATCAGATTAAAATTATCCAAACACAAATATTGTATTTTTTTAAAAATAATTTATTTATTGTGATTTACAACTGTATAAAAATATATACAAGAAAATTTGATATAGTGACATGATACAAACATGTGGAGAATCTACTCATTGATAGAATTCCAATAATATTTCTAGAGGAAAAGATTTCGAGGTCATCTTCTTTTCAGACGCTTAGGTGGAATGAATATCATGGAAGGAATGGTATCTGGTTCTGGCCCGGTTCGGTATCTGGTTCTGGTATCTGGATTCGGGAGGAATTTGATGGTTTAGTGAAGCCACAAAGCTCAACTCCGTATGTACAGATAGGCCTTATAATAGTCATGTAGATCAGTCTTTTGTAATGGATTGCCATTTTAGACCGTTTGTCTAGTAAATGTTGTAATAGTCGGAATCGACGAGCAGTTTTCCTGTCTTTTTAGTCTTGAATGAGGATTCCATCTCAGTCGTTTGTCCAGATGTAGTCCTAAGAAACGGATCTGTTCGACAGGAATAAGTAGGGTATTATTAAAGGATACTGTAGAGCAAGAGATCATGGGTTTACGACGAAGGGTAAATGTGGTTTGGTGGGATGGAGGGTTTGGGATTGAATGTAAGGATCATTGTTCACAGACAACAGACATGTGTCATCGGCATACATGGTGAGGATAGTGTTAGGATGGGTTGGGATGTCAGCTGTGAAAACTGTATAAAGGATAGGACCAAGGATAGTACCCTGAGGTACACTAGCAGACTGACGGAATAGGGATCAATAAGCTCTTTTGTGATTTATTTTAAATAATCTGTCGGAGAGATAAGAATAGAAATGAGGAAGTATGTAAGGGGTAGGAATTTACGGATCTTGTATTGCAGTCCTGGGTGCCAGACTAGATCAAAAGCCTGTTCTACATCAAGAAAGACTCACGAGCAGTACATTCCGCGCTCCAATGAAGACGAGACAACATCAACCACACGATGGCATTGCTGAATAGTGGTGTGGTGATCTGTGATTATGTGGTTGGAATCAAGGATAGGGTACAGGCGTTTTAAGATGAGTTTCTCAAGGATTTTGCCCATGATAGGTAACAAAGAGGAATCATTTTGATAATGGATAATTTCTATGGGTCAGAAAAATAAGTGGGTCTGAGTACAGCATTGTAGATGTAGGTGAGGAATAGAATAGATTTTCGGAGAAGATGTTTTAGAATATGGGATGTAATTAGGTCATAACCGGGAGCTTTGTGGGAAGGTAACTTCTGAATGATGTTGGATATCTCTTATGGATGAAATGCAGATGTAAGTACAGAACTATAAAAATAGGTACATAAGTATGTTGGAAGACGGTTTATTGGCAGTGTGTAATACATAAAGATAGTCTGGGTGCGGTTAAAATATCTTTGAACGTGCTTAAGAGACTTTAAAGTGCTTCATCAAGGCTAAAAAAGATACAAACAACTAAAATAATATCACAAAGAATAAGAATGGATAACATGAAGTAAAATTAAAGTGAGTTATAGGTAAAATAATTTAAAATAAGTGAAAACAAAATTAAAGAAAACAAAAATAAGATGCACAGTGAAAAGTATAGATAAAAAAAAATTACAAAAAAGTATTAGATAAATAATGAAAATTTAAATGGAAATAATAAGATATAAAAAAGTAGTTAAAAGAGATATATAAAGATACCATTGACATTGAAAGAAATTAAGGTCAAGAAAAAAGGAGAGCAAAATAGTTCACCCTATTTTCTTGACCTCAATTTTATTTTCCGTCATTTGACGGATTTCTTTTTCCGTAATAATTTTTTTATTTTACTTTGCTTACTTTATTATAAATTTTCCTTCCTTAAATCTTTTTTAGCCATGAATTATTTTCCTTTTTTTACATCCTGTTTATTCCCTTTCTTTGTTACATTATTTTAGTTGTTTGTATCTTTTTTAGTTCTGATGAAGCCCTACAGAGTGGGACGAAACTTTGGCTTACAATAAATAGTTTATTTAATATTTGAGTTTTGACCCACCTGAACCATTTTCTTTTTATATTTGTACATAAGTATAATTAAAAGAAAATGAAGAATGTTAGTGTAATAAGAATATAGGAGCAATATGACGATATAGTAATATTACAATAATATTATGATTAAAAATCAGTAGAAAAATTGTTTGTACAGTATTTTATGTCTAAGCATACTATAAATTTCTAATAGTTTTCTACAGTTTTTTTCTATAGATATTTCAGTAACTAACGCACGTATGGAAATATAATAAAAAAACTACTTGAAAAAATTAAATAGGACGAAGTACTTTCCTATCATGTTCTGAACCAAAAGTAAAACGAATCATTAGTCATAATTCTCCAATCCTGACACCATAAATTTCGGCTCAATTTATCACCTGTAACAAACGGAACGAACACACGAAATGACAATGATAAAAAATCAACAATTGGGATATAAAGTATAAGAATTTATTTTTCTCTTATATAATATTAAAATATCACGCGAGTTTCACATCGCTCCTTAAATTTACTTTGCATTGAAATGGACATTTAATCATACCAGAGGCAGTTCCTTTTACAGGAAAGCAATTTAATATGGGGGTCCGTTATCCGCTTTTCGAAATATATGCAAAAAAAAAAAAATGTTATAAAGGGAAAACGAGATAGAGAAGATAGAAGAGATACAGCCGAGAAGGATGGATGAGGAGCGGTTAATCAGAGAGTATTGGAAAGAGATAGGGCTAGTGCAGGAATATCTGCCGATGAAAAGTTGCTAGCTTTATCGTTCTCTTCCGATCCAATAACTCATCCTCTTTCCAATCTGAGTTCTACTTAACAACCCGTGTAAACTATTTTTATTATTTATTTTAATAGATGTACTAAAGTTAAAATTTATTATAAACTATTTTACCTCTAGTAGAAACAACAAATATTAAAAACAAAATGAACACTAACTTCATAAATTAATTAATTAAAAAAATTTCTATTACAAAAACTAGATACTGCAACCCATCTGAAATGTGTGCCCTATGTAACAATCAAGATAAACTTTTCTTTGTATTTATTTTAGTGTGTGTAATAAGGTTCTAATTTATTTTATACAATATTACCTCTAACAGAACCTATAAATTTGCAAATAAAAAAATTAACTTTAACAGTAAAAGTACTGGGGATTATTTTATTTATTTATTTAATATATAATTTATTCAATTTTTTGAGATTTAATTATTAAATAAAGGTATCCTTGTTAAGTCTCACACTCTTTATTATATCAACAGTCTAACGTTTCGGCCAATTCGGCCATCCTCAAGGACAATCGTTATTTTTTTTTTTTAAATATTTATTTATTGCTATTTACAACTTTACATTATAATACATTTAGTAAATCTGATCACAGTTAAATTGGAGTGTTCCAGGCGTGTAGAGAAACTACCCATTCAACACTCTAATGACGTTTTACATTAGCAGGTCTTGTGGCCATCTTCTTTTCAAGCGCCTCGGAGGATTGTTTGGAATGGAAGAGGAAGCAATGTTAGAAACTAGTGGGTTTGGTAGGCTAATGATAATTTGGGTGGACAGAGTAAGGAGCATTGAGGATTTTACGAAGGATTTTGGATTGTAAGGATTGAATACGAGAGGAATTCGAAGGTTTAGTGGAGCCCCAAAGCTCAACTCCATATGTCCAGATTACAGTCATGTAGATCAGTCTTCTGTAATGAATTGGAGGTTTAGACCGTTTGTCCAGTAAGTGCTATAATAGTCGAAATCGACGTGCAGTTTCCTCTCTTTTCAGGCCTAGGTCATCAATTACAAGTCAAATTAAACCTATTTTTTTGTAAACTCTATAAATAGTTTGTTTATCTAATAGTGGATAGTGTAGTTTCAATCAAAAATTAATTTTTAAAAATTAATGAAGTTTTTAAAAAAATAGCTAGATTTTGAATTATAATTGATGACCTGGGTAAAATAGCCTGTAAAATCATTTTTAAATTATGATGTGAGGTGTGAATTTATATTTATGATTGACCTTGAGGATGGCCGAATTGGCCGAAACGTTGGACTATTAGTATAATAAAGAGTGTGAGGCTTAACAAGATAACTTTTGATTTATTTATTTTTTCATGTACATAGTTTGATAATGTCAATTTCTTTATCTGTTTGTATAGATTTTTAAGTTTTTTTTTTTCATTTATTTTCATTCTTATGTTATTCTATTTGAGTATGAATGTGATCATTCTGCCCAACACCATTGTGGCAGATTGTAATATATATCAATAAATAAAGCTTTGAATTAAAAAAAAAATAGTATAAGTATTTAACATCCAAACTTTTATTTTTATCTTTTTTAATATGTGTAATAATGTTTTCATTTATTTTATACTATATTACCTCTAACAGAAACAATAAATATGCCATAAAAAAATTAACATTAATAGTAAAAGTAATCGTGTAGAATTAGATATAGTGATAATTTAAATACCAAAATCAAGGATATTCCAAAAACTAAAAACTGAAATCCATCAGGAATTTGCACTCCACTCAACAACCAACATAATCTTGTCTTTTTATCTATTTTAATATTTGTAACAATGTTCTAATTTATTTCATACTATATCATCTCCAACAGAACCAATAAATATGCAAATAAAAAAATACTTGAGAAAAGAGTCGGTCATTAGTCGATGGGTGCGGTTAAAACATTTCAAAAGTTCTTAGTCATTAATTTAAATTAAAATTTCAATTAGATTAAAAAAATATCAGATACAAATTTGAATAGATGTTAAATTAAAAAAAAAAAAAAAAACTGATTTTAATAAAATACAAAAATAATGTTAATTTTCCTATAATCAAATAAAATATTTTATGTAATAATTAAAATAAATCCTAGGACATGAAATAAATAACAAAATTAACAAAGGAAATTCAAAACTTCAGATGTACCGAGAATATTAGACTGAACTATTGTTAAATCTATTTTTTTTTTTTTTTTTTAGAATATTGGGATATAAAAATGTGTAAAAAATACCATAGTTCAACATAAAACGTACATATAAAAAGGAATTTGTAATCGTCTTATTTATTATTTAACGATAGTACTTTAGTTCTTCTCTGTGAAATATTTGGTATACCAAATTATTCAACAATGCAACTATATATATATATATATATATCATAAATTTAAATAAGAAAATAAAAACTTCTCAACATCTCCACCACATCAGCCAGTAAAGGTAAATTACAAAACTCGACTATCATTGCCAAGAGGCAAGGAACAAGTGGTTCTAACAAGTCTACGATACTATTCAACCTGAAAACTTGAGCAATTGATATCACACTTGTGACTAGTTCTTAGCAATGAAAATTAAAAAAGTTTTCGGGAGCTACTTCAGCCTGACGAGGAACAAATGTCAGACTGTCAAACTTATACCAGGTGACTTGTCTTAGAACTGTCGAGGAATTCCGAGTCGTATCCTTAATAATTTGTTTAGCGCACTGGGATAACATTCTCTGGTTGACATTTACTCGTTTAATCGAATTACATCATTTTAAATATTCAAAATTTGAATTTGTTTTGTGCTAAAGTCGCCTTTCGACTTAATGTGCGACAGTTTGGCTTAAAATAATGCGGTTTTCGCATATCACAACTTTCATAACATACATATACGTTTCACACATAAGATCACCTCATATAAACTTATTTGAGCGTGGCGTAGTGTGATTATTGCAAATTGTTTTTTGTAAATAAAGCTTTCACTACATTAGGTTCAAAACATATTACAATAAAGAGACTGATACCGTTGTAGTTTAGGAAGTCGAGGCGTCACTTTAGCAACCTCATGTCTACAATGGCGCTAGTTCGATTCCGGTCTGGGCGGGTTGACTTTTATTTAGTGGTGATACCCACAGAATTGAAACTCGACCCCTCTGATATATAATATAATATATACTCGTTTAATAGGTTTGTTAATCATTTATTATAATATTTTTTAAAATAAATAATTCAAATTTTATCCATTATAGTCTCAAAACCTTTTATTTCTCTTATAAGTCCGACGTTTCGGCCAATCCGGCCATCTTCAGGGACAATCTACTTAATACAACTTTGAAACTATATAATTTAAAAAACTCTAACTCCATGCAGGCTATTCTGCCCAGGTCAAAACCATCAATTTCTAATTAGTCAAATATTCTTGACACTATCACAACTATAAAATAGATAAAAATTTTAAGGAATAGTGTCTGATGATAAATGATTTTGATTTTGTTTTAAGTGAATATTTGACTAATTAGAAATTAATGTTTTTGACCTAGGCAGAATAGCCTGCATGGAGTTAGAGTTTTTTAAATTATATAGTTTCAAAGTTGTATTAAGATTGTCCCTGAAGATGGCCGGATTGGCCGAAACGTCGGACTTATAAGAGAAATAAAAGGTTTTGAGACTATAATGGATAAAATTTGAATTATTTATTTTTTAAAAATTACCAGTCTCAAAAAAAAATTAAGATTATAAATAAATCATTTATTATTTTATTATTATTTATTTATTTTATTCCATTATACGATATAATAGGTTTATTAACTATAGGATAATAAATCCCCCGTTTTTCAAAAATGACCGGGTCGGTGTAATATTAATAACAAAAAAAAAAAAGAAAAATTATACAGATCGTTTTAAAAAATAGATAAATTCATCGTCAATCATAAATAAAATCATCAAATAGTTCACACACAGAGTTTTCTCGAATAGCAGAGTTGTAGTAACCTATTTGCAGTATTTTAAAATTTTATTTTGAGTAATAAAAATTTCTCAACCATCCAAAATGGGTTGTTCGCCAATTAAGCCGGATGAAGTAGAATAGATTTCCATTTCCATCGTGGTGATAAAATATAGCAGTTATTTTTTTTAAATTATTCCATAGAGCTGTCACAAATTTTGTAATCTTGAAGATATCAGTCCAAAATTAAGTCATCTTGAAGTGGGCAGTTGGTGTTGGCTTAGAGAATAAGAATAAGGCTTAGAGAATAAAAATAAGAAATTAAGATATAAACTTTTTTCAGGATAAGTCAAAATGCAATATCTTTTCATTCAGCTTTGCAAGTTTTAAAAGTAATTTTTTGAATTCTTGACTTTTTGCATCCAGCCTTTAATTAGGAGAGCGATATGGACCATAATTCAGGGGAAAGCGAATATCATTTTTCGGAAGTCATCCGCTTCTTCATTAGCTGCAATTTCGCAGTGACTTAGCATCCATTAAAAAACGGACGAATTTTATAAAAAAAATTATTAATTCTTTATTTGGCCGTTTATTTGGTTTTGAAGTTCCTCTTTCATGGGTAAAGATAGCTGAAATTATGAACAATACAATTTTCAGCATTAGTGTTGATCACTAATTATGTGAGAAATGAACCTCAGATATAAGCGTGAGCTTAAACATTTTATTTTTTATATCACTATTTTACCCTTAAATTAACTCCACCTTTGTATCTTTTATAGTCCTATAAAATAAATTTATAGTCTATAAAGACCAACAACGTAGGTCGAAACATGGGCAGAAAATAAATAAATAGCTATCACTGTATTTCATTCCTTCTTGACAGATCAATCAATCAAATAGGTCGTCAGAGGTCAATAGAGCTTAAATATAAATGTTTATTTATTGTAATTTACAACTGCACAAAATAAAATAATAAGTAAATATGAGGAATGTTTCAAACACTTGATAATCTTGGGAAGAAACCACCCAATGGTGGTACTTCAAACATTAATTTAAATTAGAAGGTCCCGTGGGCAACTACTTTTCAGACTCCTCGGAGGATTATGGGGGTTTGTTAAAGATAAGAAATTAAGTTATAATGGGTTAGGATGGGTAAGGAGTTTGGAATGAAAAGACGCACATCTATTTCGGGCCAAATCAGCAACGAAAGGGATGATTAGTTCTTTGTGGATGAGTTTATTTGTGATGTGATAAGGAGCATGAAGGATTTTGGATTGTAAGGATTGGATACGGGAGGCATTTGATAGTTTGGTAGAGTTCCAGAGCTCAATTCCGTATGTCCAAATTAGTCTGATTATCATAATATATAATTTTTTGAAGTGAATGGGAAGTTTATAGCGTTTGTGAAGTAGGTGCTGTAGCAATCGATATCTACAAGCAGTTTCTTGTCGTTTCAGTCTTGTATGAGAATTGCAAATAAGTCCATGTCAAGATGAAGTCCAAAGTAGCGTATCTGTTCAGCAGGCATTAGAGATATTTAAAGAAGATACTGAAGGACAGGAGGGTAGAGGTTTAGTTTAGGACGGAGAGTAAAGGTGATCTGATGGGGTTGGTTAGGATTTATTTTAACACTCCAGTTTTAACACCATTCTTCAATGGATGTTTTGTGTGTTTGAAGATTTTGTGATGCAGTAGTATGGTCGTTCTTTAATATAAATATAAAACAAGAAATAAAAATATTAGGAAAAATAAATCTAACCAATAATAATTCATTAAAATAACACGAAGTCGTCAAATTTATACTTTTAAACTCCTTTTCTTCAATTAACTTTGAATAATGCATGGAAAGGTTTTAATAATAAAAAAAAACAAAAAAAAAAACAGAATATCCTTCTCTTCACCAGTCGATCACAGAAAAAAAAAAATCAAAAAAGGGCAGACGGACTGAATAAATGGCGCATAATTATTCTCTTCCAACGTCAATCTCTGAAAACTGATAAGAAACACGACACCAAGCACGATACTTGACGTGCTTGGGCTAGAAACACCATTCACAAAGTAACTTTCCACACTAACACTTTTTTTATCACTAAAAATATACAGAAAGGCATTATAAATATCTTCAAATACTCGGGTATAACAAGTATTTGAAAGAACAAAGAACTGAAAATGGTTTCGGAATTTCATCTTCGGGATTATAGAGGCATTAAGAACTACACAAAGGAGTTCTAAGAAAAATATTAAAATTTTTATCACGTTTTGGTCATAATTATCGAGGAAAGTGACGAAAAAAGACTAATAAATTATGAAATTATTAGAGAGAAAAATTCATTATTTAGCCATTCTGCCCGAATACATTAGGTTGCTACAATACACAGTATACCAATCAATCCATCATCGGAAATGTATCCAATAAATATATTTACATGATATGATAATTTTTTTTCCCTAATTTTTCCTTATACATTCAATAATCGTCAAAACACTAAATACATTTTTTTTACATTTAACAATTTCATTCCATTTGACAATCTTATTTCATTTAACTGACAAATTTACTCTCACATTTTCTCCAGTGATCCGCTAGTCATGTTCGATCCGTTAAACAAATTAAACGAACTTATCATTAGATAGCAATGTAAAATCAAACCAAAGATATAATAGTCACAACAGTAGATCAGTTTACAAAATAACATACAAATAAATAAATTTTAAAAAATATATAGATTAAAAAAAAAAGTTACTCAACAAAAAAAACTTAAATGAATAAACAAGTTAAAAGAAATAATTTAATGAATATATAAGCTAAGGGAGTAAATAAGTTAAAGATCACTACAGATTCATAAACACTATAAATAATAAAAAATAAAGAATGTGTCAAAGGTAAATCTTAATATTAAGGTGGTAAGAGCAAAAAGATTCAATTCGCTTAGATACCGTTACCATGACAACTTCATGCCCGTTAAAACCAGTTCACTGATTTTTAATAAATGACGTCACAAACATTTTAATCAATAAGTGAAAGCCAGTTGTATATTTTTTTCATTTATTTTTGGTTTTATACCCTACTTTATTTACAACATTGTAAAAACATACGCATTATCACGATTATATAAAAAGCTGTTGAAAATTAAAAACAATCTGACAAATAAAAATAAATAAATACTTTTTTTTTTAAATAATATGTAAAAGTATATATAGGTGAGACAAAGCAATTATTGGGTGACAGAATTTATCAACACAATAATGATTTGAAAAACAAGAAGGATCCAAATAAAACGGCACTAGTACAGCATACAACCAAAAACCAACATATTTTTGATTTTGAAAATACAATCATTTTACATAAAGAGAATAATACATT
>NW_027106613.1:1043585-1044708 GCF_000696795.3 Halyomorpha halys
CCATGTCAGTCGTTTGTCGAGATGTAGTCCTAAGTAACGGATCTGTTCGACAGGAATAAGTGGGGTATTATTAAAGGATATTGTAGGGCAAGAGGTCCTTAATAAATAATTAAAATCGGTAGTTTTAGGAAATTTCGTATAAAGAGATTAAAATATAATAATACAACAGATATTTGTTTCTCGATTTTAGATAGAATTTGAACAACTTTGTGATGACAATTACTTACTACTTCGAGAAGAAGCAATCTAGCAATAAGCGTTCAAGAAATGTTTAACAAAGAATAACAGAAAGAAAAAGAAATACCGGAAAAAACCTAGGATTATTTTTCAATTGAACTTTGGAAAGCAGGAAGGTATACTTCTTTTTTCTTTTGCACTCAGAGATACGAAACTTCTGACGCCAGTGGACCAATGTTAACCCTTAATGAACAAAATCAACTAATGAAACCGATGGAATCAAACTCGTTCATTAACCGTGGTCCTTAATTGTGTTACGTAATAAAAACAAAAGTAAATTAGGTAATTACTAATTAAAACCTCTACGATTGCGAACCGGCCCCATTAACAATGTAATAAATTGATGATAAAAACTGAGCTCATCAGGAACGGTACGGATTCCAATTTGAGCTGGACGCGCGAAGCATTGACATGCTTTCATCCAACGCCGACTTAATTAGCTTCCCAAAAAAAAGAAGATATAATTACAAAGCCGGCATTGTTTCATAACATTGTTCTTCAATTGAAAAAAAATATATAATTAGAATGAAAGCAACACATCGCATTTTTCAATGATTTTTTTTACAAATTGTTAAAGCCCAAAATTTTGATTTCTGTTTAGGTTAATTTTGTTTTGACAACTTTCCAAGTGACTTTTAATTTTGTTAGTTGTAAGGTTATGTTTATTCATTTATTTTTGTTAACTATAAGTAATTTTAATTTTGTAAATAAAAATAAGGGATATAAGGAGGTTCTACGTTTATAATTAAATTGCGGAGGTGTAACATGTGTGGAGCAATACCGAAGGCAGTGGCGCCAGTTCCTATATAACCGCGGATGAGGCAGTTGGCAGTGAAGATTTAGATAGCACTGGAGCGATGTCAGTTGGCTTTGGCACGGCGTAAGA
>NW_027106613.1:1045114-1049315 GCF_000696795.3 Halyomorpha halys
TGTTTATATTTTAATTAATTAAATTTTGTATCACTTGGAAAGTTATTTTTTTATTATTTCATTTTCTCAATTATTTTTTTATGTGATATTTATTTCAGGTCCTCCGTTATTTTCTTTTGTTTTATTTTATCTCGAACCAGCGAACATTACCCTCTGGGGAAGAGGTCGGTTTTCACATACGAAACACCCCTCGCCCCAACACAAATGTATGGTAAATATTTTCAAAAAATATAACATGATATAGTATAAATATACATATAATAGTTATGGCATTTTTTATTTAAATTATTTGTACCGACGGTATTTATTCATAAAACAACATTCTTTAAGAAAAACGACCGGTCGAAAAACCGAAGCATTTATAATTCTTTAATTTCTTGTTTTTTTACTTTTACTTCTACTAAAAAGGACACGTCAGATAAAGTCTCAACTCTAGATTTGAGGAAAAAGGAAACCAATTTATAGAAAAAATTAATTTAGTGTTAATCTTGTCTGGACATACCGAGTTGAGCTTTGGGGCTCCACTAAACCTTTGAATTCCTGTCGTATCAAATCCTTACAATCCAAAATCCTTAATGCTCTTAGCTTGGTCCTAAATTAAATCATACATAAAGACCATGTTCCATATGTAACGATTCTAGCCAGAACCAGATATCTATGCTTCCATTATAAACTACCAAACCCACTCTTTCTTCCATTCCTAACAATTCTACGAGACGCCTCAAGAGAAGATAGCCTCTAGACTTTCTAATATAGAAATGTTATTAGAGGTCCTACCATTGGATAGTTTTTCTACAAGCATGTATCATAACATTATAATCTAACATTAAATTTACAAAATGTATTTTTATGTAAATACTGTTGTAAATGTTAGTAAAAAAAAAAATAGTCGAAAGAATTAATGGATATTTTTTCTAATAAAATGTTTATAATTTTTTTTATTCATGAACGTTAAGTTTTCATATGATATAAGTAAAATTAATTAAAGCAAATACTTATAAAATTTATACAAATACAAAATTTCATTTTTAGAACTCTTTCACAAGCACAAAACCAAATTAAATGTGACCCAATTGCAACTACTGGCTCTCAGGTAAATAATAATACTACAATTCGGCATAAATTTATTTACAGAGACAGTTCATAACTCTTAACTTTTAAATCAAAAGAGTTTAATTTAAAATCAACTTTTGTTTTGATGTAGTAAAAATAAATGTTTCGATGAAATTTTTTATAATCTAAATATCCTCCGTCGTAAACCTACCGACTAACCTACAGTATTCTTTAATAAGGTTGCTCTTACTCCTGGCGAACAGAACCGGCTACCTTGGACTACATCTGGACAAACGACTAACCTGGAATCCTCACACAAGACTGAAAAGACAGGAAACTGCACGTTGATTTCGACTATTACAGCACTTACTTGACAAACGGTTTAAACATCCAACTGATTACAAAAGACTGGTCTACATGACTGTAATAAGGCCAATCTGGGCATACGGAGTTGAGTTTTGGGGTTCCACTAAAAAATTCCTCTCGTATCCAATCCTTCATACATAAAGACCTTAATGTTACCTATGTAACTGATTTAGACCGAACCAGATATCATTCCTTCCATTATAAAATCTCTAACCACCCAAACCCACTAGTTTCTAACCTTGCATCCTCTTCTATTCCTGACAATTCTCCGAGGCGCCTAAAAAGAAGATGGCCGCGAGACCTGCTAGTGTAAAAACGCCATTAGAGTGCTACTAATGGCGTGACTCTAAACGCCTGTATAACTCCATTATAACTGAGATTAAATTTACATTATGTATTATAATGTACTGTTGTACATTTCAATAAACATATTTTTAAAAAATATTCTAAATTTTTAATTTCAATTATCTTTTAACTGTTCAGACTTAAAATTTAAATTTTTATAACTTTCTCCATCGCTTTTTAACACTTTAAACCTTAATAAAGCATAATACCTAGTTACAGATTTAAATTTAAAAAAATAAATTGAACTATAAACCTTTCGAAAAATAAATAGGGCTTAAGTGAAAGTAGCTTCACTGCTCCCAACCAACAGGTACTGTCAACTATCAATCAATACTCCATAGTACTACTGAACGTGACTTTATAAGAAGAGATAAACAGTTTTCACATGAAAGTACAAGGTAAATAAGTTCATAGTTGACACTAGATTAAAAGGCAAGTTTACCTCCATCCATTTCCCAAAATTTTATAATCATTATTATTACTATGGATTGGATTCTAAATGTCAACATTAATGAACTTAAAATAAAAATCCCTCTAAATGTAAATTGCATAATTCCAAACGGACCTTAATACTTCAGAAAGTGGAGTCAACTTACAAAAACCTGCACGAGGCATCAACATGGTTTCTGTAAAGTGAAGCAATAAAGGTGCTAGCCATTTGTGTATAGATACGGCTTCCCACTCAACGATGAGAAATTTAGTTCACATTAGTTCGATGCCTCAAACGTGAAACTATTTGCTATACTGATTCTGAGAATCCATTTAAATACTGATTCGTGACCATAATTTAAAAACTATTTTGCACAATTTATCATATAAAATAGATAATTAAAATATTGTAAAAAATAAAAATGAACTTGAGTATCATTCATTATTCTTTAATACCAATATTATTAGGTTTACTAGATCAAATAAGTTTTCGGACGATCCAGGGAATATGGCTAGATTGGGTATTTATCTTGAGGATCTATTTTTGTTTAAACTATTGCATATTGCTATGACTAATAATAAGAGAAAGGAAAAACTAAATTTTACTTCCTCAAGCCTTCTATTTATGCATTTTTCGTCATTATCCAAAACCTTCTACAACTTCATATATTGCATATTATTTTTTATGCAATTTAACTTCAAGCAGTATGTAATACGCCTATATTACAACTCTTATTTCTAGATATGTGTATTCAACTTAAAAAAAAAAATCCTCGAGTTTCTTTATTAAATCCTATCTATTTTTTTTTAATAATAAAAATATGAGATGATTAATTGTTTCAAATAAACAAAATTAAACATACTTTAGAGGAGGGTGTTTCAAAAATTCATCATTTAAGACCTGTAAGATTATTTCATTAAAGAAAAGACCAATCTAATATTTAAGACGATTTGATTTTACAGTGATTTATCGAGTTTAATCAAAATCATTACAGAAAATTTTTAAAAAAAATTGAAATCGAATGTACCATATAAAGTGACTCTGTTAATTAAAATTGTTCACTATCGTGATAGTGACTATATTGAAAGTGATGGGCACGACTAATTTTGACTCATCTAGTTGGTTTATTATTATTAATGAATTATTTATGATTCAATTAAATAGGGTTTATATTACCAATAATATCTTATTTTTATCTAAGGATTAGTATATTATTAAATGGGTTTATTTATCTAAATTACTCGCAGCAAATATAAGCAATAAATATTGTTCGGACACTCGCACGGAAGATGGTTTTATTTGTTGTACGAAAGTTTCCATTAAGACGTAGCAAATTAAAAAATAATACAAATATAAGATAACAGAATTATTTACATATCGTGTTGTCTAGCAAGTTCAAAAAAACAATAATACAATTCCTATATTTTAAAAACCGTTATTCTAGGGACGTTTTGTTTCAAGCATAATTTTGTTGGATACGTCAATAATTTGTGACCTAAATATTTAGTTATAGTATAGTCGTGATAGTTAAAGCTCTAACTTTGACCGGCTCGTGACTGCAACGGCGCCGGTTCGAATTCAGCCTATGGAGTCGACTTCTTCTTCCGTGGTCCCACGAATAGAAAACTTGACCCCCTCCATAGTTAGAATAGAGTGGTAACCAGTAGTTACCCCCTCCGTAAGTCAGAAATGACTAGGAAGGGGTTCATAAAAAAGATAAATTTATGTTTTGTGACTGTCTGGAATAGAGAATTGAAAAATATAGATGAAAAATGAAATTAATATCCGTGTTTGTAGTAGAGAGGAATCGTAATAGAGAGTTTATTTATTTTATTATTATACCAGATCGGCCTGGTGGGCCTTACATGGTTGATATAACTTATATTATATATATTTTTAACAGTTGATTATGAGGGGGTATAGTCATACAAATGACACCCCTAACTATATAAAATGTTCTTATTAAAAGGAAAAAATAATAATAAATAAATAGATAAGAATAATGCT
>NW_027106613.1:1049805-1057210 GCF_000696795.3 Halyomorpha halys
AAATTTACTTGTTGTATACATGTGTATACAGTTGTAAATATCAATAAATAAATTATTAAAAAAAAAAAAAGTTATTAAAAATTTATAAAAGAATGTCCTGCAACAGTCTGGGCTTCAGTCTTCGGGTTGAGGTTGGGTTTCCCAGGTTATAGGTCACTGCTCCTTTAACTGTCGGCAATTAGGAGTGGAACTTCATGAACCGTTTTTTATATAATCATCTATTGACTCTATTTGTAATTCGCAATGCAATTGGCTATTTCTTATGAACCAAGGAGCATTAACTGCAATTCTTAGGACTTTATTTTGAAAAGATTGTAGTTTTTTCCTTTTCGTGAAGGATGCCGCTCTCCAGACTTCACAGCCGTACATCGGCAGTGGCCTGAGGATTATTTTAAATATAAGAACAGTTGTTTCTGGTTTTAGTTTGGAATTTCTGTTTAGGATAGAGCATTGCTAACCTGTAATAGAGAGGTTCAAATGCATTAAATATGTACTTAGTTAGGTGAGAAGTTAATAAAAATTGTCCGTTATACAGGAGTGTCCATTAAGAGCAATTTTACTATATATGCAAAGTATCCGTGTTTGAGTGAATGTGAAAGTGGAAACCGCTTCTACACGTTACAAGAACCTTAACACAACGAAGTTTGTTTTGCCGGTTAAATGAAGAAATGTAAAACTGATGCGGACAGAAAACAAGTCATGCTAAGCCCGACAATGACACGAAGAAGATGGAAAGAAGCGAGAGGAGCGGCTCGAAGGGTGTGATATGCCAGCAGAATAAATATTTGAGGAGCCATTACGGCATGTTCTCTCTTTGTCCGACTTCGTTTATTTACGTGCCTCTCTTCTACCCCCTCTTCCGACCTTAATGAAATTTAAAATACCTCCCGTCATAACGTGCTTCATCTTATTTTCTAGGAAAATACTTCTGAGTACTGAGTTGTTTATATCCAGAGCTTGTTTCATTTCTTCACTGAGAGAATGAATTATAAATTACATTTATCATAAATATTACATTGGAGTTAAGTCCGCGGATCAACTTTGCAAAGTGCGATGCTATGTCTATAAAGGTTTCGCTGAGCTAGGCTGACCGCACACAGACCATATTGTGAGAATATTTGGACTTAAGAGACCTTAAAGGTGTATTATCTCCGAAAACTGTAATTTGAATTTTTTTTATGATCGCAATACATTTCCTAAATATATTTCCAATATAATTAGGCGAAAGTAAAATGAAAAATTTAAATAAATAATTTTAAAGCATGATTCGTTCCCCGATTACTATCCCATAACAAGAACTGATATCTATTTCATGAGTAATAAATGTCATAAAATTACCAATATTTTTGCTCTGTTATGGTCCATGCATACGAATCATTACTAACGGTAATCTATATTATCTGGAAATCATTTTCTTTTAAAAAACAAGAGTATTTAACGAAGGCAGAGTTGTGAAAAGGGGTAGTGTGCAACCGGAAGCGAGCTCATTAAAATGAATTTTAATTAGGAACTTTTTCTTCATTAAACTGTTTAATTAAAGCTTTATTATTTGTTGCTATTTGTCTTCGAGGTGTTACCCAAGCCATTATTTCTCATTTCACTGTTTATAAAACTTACAAAATAAGTTCTTTGTTTTTTACAATGGAAAGTGTATATTTTAATATATACATCATGATAAAAAATAAATTTATCAACTTTTACCTTGTTTAGCAATGAAACAGATTAAGCAATATAGACATAAGTTACTTTTGATTTAGTCGATCGAAATGAAATTGAAAATGTGAAACAAAATCTGTTTCCTAATATGGATAAGTGCCCTTCTGAATGTTCACGCCAAGTTCAATGATAAATGGTAAATATTTTGTAAATTGTTTTAGTATTTAATTTAATTACATTTATTTTTATTTGTACTGTATCTTATAGGTTTATTTTATTTTACAAAGAAAAAAATGTATTTTTCTTTTGCATAACATTTTAATATAAAAAGAACGGTCAGTGGGGGTTATTTGGTTGGCATCGCCTAGCAAGGGGTCAACAATCTACGGTCTTGAATCACCTGTCTAATAGCCATTAGTGGTTCATATACCAGACCCTGTCCGCGAGTGTTACGCGTTGTTTACACAATTTATTGTAATTTGTTATTAATGGTAATACAACCACTGCGTCCGAAGAGTGCCATGGTGGTAGTTAATTTAATTAAAATTAGACAATTGGATACCTTAATTGAATCAGTATAGATGTGGGGGCACCAACTTTTGAAACTTGTCTGTAAAAGCAGTGTCTTAGAATGCGTAGCAGTAGTCCTATACTACTAGGGGTATTCATGATCTTTAGTTCAACATGTTAAAGCGTGTTAAATGGAAAAACTCATGTTAAATGGAGAAATATTTCCATCTTTTACCATGTTAAAACGATATAACATTTAACATGGTTAAGAGTCTTACTAGGAATGTTAAATGGAGAATGACGTCAAATAACAGACCAGCTGAGCTCGTCATCACTTTGTTTGTTGTGTTAGGTTACTTGCTCGTAGTTTTTTTTTTTTTTTTGTGTAAGTATTGTTATGGATGTTTTTATAACTAATAAAGCAATGGATGGCCATAATAATAATGCAATGACAGTTGTCAATTAGCTCATCTTAATTATCTTCCTCACAAGTTAGATCACCAAGACACTCAGTGGCCAAGCTTTCACACAACTTCCACTTTTCACTCAATTTAGGAATGTTGTAATAAATTACTTTAATCAAAACTTAGAAATAAACAATAAGCTAAAGTTTTGGAAGGAAAGGTTATAAAACAAATTGCTTGAAAAATCCGCTAGGAGCTCTTATGCATTTACCATTTAACATGACTTTAACTAGGATTACTCACAATCCTATACTTATAACATTCAAGATGGTAAAGCATTTTACATTTAACACAACATAATGAATACCCCTATCGTTACATCAAAAAAAATATTTCTCTTACCTATCGGAGTCGCAGACACTCAGTATTTAATATTTATATAATTATTGATTATTAAATAATATTAATTGTTTATTTATAATCTTAAAATTCTTTCTTGAGACTGGCAATTTTTTACTAAATAATTCAAAACACTATCCAAATTATAGTCTCAAAACTTTTATTGTTTTTATACGTCCAACGTTTCGGCCAATTCGGCCATCTTCAGGGACAATCTACTTAATTCACTACGAAACATATCATTTAATCATTCCAAAAATTTCATACAGGCTATTCTGCCCAGGTCAAAACATTTATATCCAATAAGTCAAATATCCATTTAAAAATCACAGTCACAATTATTTCTCATTAACCACTATCAATACACTTTTATTACTCTGTATAATACTCTGTAATAAATATTAATACTCTGTATGGTAATAAAAGTGTATTGATAGTGGTTAATGAGAAATAATTGTGACTGTGATTTTTAAATGGATATTTGACTTATTGGATATAAATGTTTTGACCTGGGCAGAATAGCCTGTATGAAATTTTTGGAATGATTAAATGATATGTTTCATAGTGAATTAAGTAGATTGTCCCTGAAGATGGCCGAATTGGCCGAAACGTTGGACGTATAAAAACAATAAAAGTTTTGAGACTATAATTTGGATAGTGTTTTGAATTATTTAGTAATTAATTGTTTATATTATATTAATATAAATATGATAAATTATATTAATTGTGGATGATTAGATGCAAGTAACATTTTTTCGCAAAATGCGTTCTTCATCAGATAATCTCAATTTTTTTGCATCCATTTTTACTATCCCACTTTAGTTGAATACAAGTTTTCGAAAAAAATGGGTAATGATATAGATGTATAACATACCAACCTATCTATATAATATAAAATATATCACATTTCATAAGAACTTCATCAAATGGATTAGCTTACTTTATAAGTACATAGACAGTAATCGCTGTATGATGCAGTGTAGAAACTCATGTTAAAATAGGAGTAAATGAAACACATGTGTTTGAGTGGATAGACACTAATTTATTGCATTTCCTCATATTGCCGCTGTCCCTTTGGAACTCTACCATAAACAGGGTTTATCATTTCCTTTCCAGTTCTATTAATTTTCAGCGAAATGCACAGTTTGTATTTGTGAATTTAAAATGCTTTTAGAGAAATGAAAATTATCCTCAATGGTCAAAAAGCACTTATAATTACTGTGTTGTTATGAGAAATTTTTATATAATGCGAAAGAATGCAAAGACAAAAAATTACCGTTGTGTGACATATGGTGTTTTTAATATTTTTAAAAATTAAAAATTATAAATAATTCATTTATTCGAGCTCGACCTATCAGGTTACTCATCAAATGACACACAAGAAGTTTTAAAATGAACACCTAAAGTTTATTTACTCATTTTATAATACCTTATAAATAAGATATTTTTTATAAGATTTTTGTTTTTGAGATTTCAGAATTCAAAATTTTGAAAACAAAAAAAAGTAGACAATAATTATTTGTTTTGAGCCTGTCATGTTATGTGTCAAGTTATAGTAAATGCGGTAAAAGTTTTAAAATTAACTATAAAACATCGAAGTCTATCAGCTTGAGGGGAAAAAAGCAGGTATTTCACCCCAATTTTTTATTACTTCCATGAAAACTATAAATAATGAATAGTAAAAATTAATGAGCCTACCAATAATATTAAGGGGAATATAAAATGGTAGCTGTTTTAAAATGTTACACGAAAATAATTTTTCATTCGAAGCTACACGTCTATAAAACTACCCATAACAGAGCAAAACCCTAATAAAAAATCATTAAAAGTATAATAAATCTGCTAATATATGAGCCCTAATAGAGCAGTTTACGTTGAATAGCTCTCGAGGAACTGTTTTTTAAAAAGTAACGTTTTTTTCGTTATTAAAACAAAATGTTGCTTATTAAAAACTATATTCAGGAACAATTAAACGTAGAGATACCTATTAGCACCATATATTTTTTTTATTGCTATTTACAACTGTACATTATAATATCTTTAGTAAATCTGATCTAAGTTAAATTGGAGTGTTACAGGCGTGTAGAGAAACTACCTATTGGTAGCACTCTAAAATTTAACATTTTACATTAGCTGGTCTCGTGGGCATCTTCTTTTCAGGCGCCTCGGAGGATTGTCACTAATGAAAGAGGAAGCAAGGTTAGAAACTAGTGGGTTTGGGTGGCTAGGGAGTTTATAATGGAAGGAGTGATATCTGGTTCGGGCTAGATCGGTTACATAGGGAACATTAAGGTCTTTATGTATGATTTTATTTGTGACAAAGTAAGGAGCATTGAGGATTTTACGAAGGATTTTGGATTGTAAGGATTGAATACGAGAGGCATTCGAAGGTTTAGTGGAGCCCCAAAGCTCAACTCCATATGTCCAGATTGGCCCTATTAGTCATGTAGATCAGTCTTTTGTAATGTGTTGGAAGTTTAGAACGTTTGTCTAGTAAGTGCTGTAATAGTCGAAATTAACGTGCAGTTTCCTGTCTTTTCAATCTTGTATGAGTATTCCTGGTTAGTCGTTTGTCCAGTTGCTGCCCAAGGTAGCGAATCTGTTCGACAGTGGTAAGAGTAACATTATTAAATGAAACTGTAGGGCAGTCAGTAGGTTTACGACGAAGGTTAAGGTGATTTGATGGGATTTGTTGGAATGTATCTTAATCCTCCAATTACGACACCATTTTTCGATGCCTGTGATATGGGATTGGAGATTTTGGGATACAAGCACCATAATTAAAGCTAATTTAATTGTCTATAATGTAGTCGATAAGATATATCTTTGTAGGTGCAGTAGTTTCCATTATATTCGCCAAAATTAATTCACAAAACATTGATTTTTGGATATTTGAAAAATCTTCATTTTTGTAAAACTTTCGAAAGTTAAGAGCCCATATTTTAGAAAATATACATTACTCTAAATGATATAATATTAGGTTTTGTAGTGTTGTAGTTTTATGGATATGGAGGTATAAATTAAATACTTTTTTTTATTTAAAACTGTATTTATTAAAAGATATTACAATCTGCCACACCGTTGTGGACAATAGGTAATAGTGATGAACGATCACATAAAATAAAATAAGAATGAAGAATAAATGAAAAAAGAGTACATAAACATAAATAAAATCTCAATGAATAAATAAATGAAAAAAATATATGGAAAATAAGGTTTTTATCCAGTAAAATAAACTCTAGGGGTCTTGAACTTTAAATACATCAAAATTTACTTGTTAATAATATTAGTGAATCCCTTGTATATTCTAGGTAAAACCGAACCTTTTTCTATAACAAAATAACGTGGGTTTTTTTCACATTAAAAAGTAAAAAATGACTTTTTGTAACTTTTGAGACAGCCGTCATTTTTTTTTCTATGGTTGGCAGTTTTTGCCAATTTTGACTCTTATCTGAGTATAATTTTCATTAAACTAAGCCACAATTGGGGTAAAAAATGGCATAGTTCTAATATTTTCACAATTTTTAAAAAACTACACTCGTAAAAAATATATATTTTAATGTTTTTAAAAAAATAATAAATTATTCTAAATACTGCTATGAAGGAATTTAGTATTGTAGCTAGTTTTAGGGATATGAAGGCCCAAATAAAAGATTAAAGAAAATGTTAAATTTTTCTCGAGTAGATTAAACATCAGGCACCGTGTACCTTCAATTTTGCAATATTTACTTTTTATAACATTTAGTTTATTCCTTGTATAGTCTAGGTAAAAACTGAACCTTTTTTAGCAGAAAAAATACACGATTTTTTTTTCATTATAAACTAGATTTTTTTTTTAACTTCATACGCGTCATTTTTTACTATGGTGGGCAGAGTTATCAATTTTAACTCTTAACATGTACATGGTTTTCATTAAAGTAATAAAAAACTGGAATGAAAAAAAAAAAATTATCCTCTTGGATTCATGGACAATCCTTGATGATCCGAAACATAGTGGAATTATGATATTTTCACAAGTTTAAAAAATATATTCGTAATATATTTAGTAGGTAATACCAATACTAAAGATTAATTAAATATGAGATATTGAGGTTCAGGCCTTTTGATTTAATATACAATGAACAACATCTAAAATTTAAATAATGAATGGAATATGGTCCGGGTATGGTCAAATTAAACTCAGATAGTAATATTATGTACTATTTTTATTTGAGCCAACGTTTCGCCCCACGTTGCAGGGCTTCGTCAGGGCTGTTTTGAACGGAAAGTCTTTTGACTTTGACTTCCGTCAAATTAGCCCTGCAACGTGAGGCGAAACGTATATATACATATATACTTGTATATATATACATATATATGTATAATATATACATATACACATATATCTGGTTATATAAACAGACACATTTACATACTTGTGTACATGCCGTATTTAG
>NW_027106613.1:1059570-1063839 GCF_000696795.3 Halyomorpha halys
CTACCACCACCCCCTTAGCAAGCTGATATTAACGCTTGAAGGGCGCAGCCAACTTCTTCCTTCCTCATATCCGTCCTATTATTTACTTTCCATCACCGGTGTCGACTCGATTCCCGAACTGTATAAATTTCTTGTATCGCTTCAAAACAGCTTCGTAAAATAACCAACCCTAAATGGCTTACAGGTTTGCAAAAACATACTATACGCATCACGAAGTTTAGGCACGACCTTGAGTGAATCTTAAAAATTATTTTAGTTTATCTTGACGGAAGTTCATCTTCATTTCATCTCATAGGGGTGGTCGGATTAAATTAATTAAACACGTAGCAGAAGCAGTAAACGTGTTCCGTGCTTAGAGCAGAAAATGTTTAGCTTGTTAAATTTTGTAATAAACCTAGCTACATTTATAAAATCGGAGGAACCATTTTCATATAGATATGTCAGTTAAGGACTGACTATTATTAATAACATTAAACCGCTATTATTATAAATAGTCTTCAACGGTTATTATTACAAACTACATAGTTGTTCCTCTGAACATATGGCCCATTTAGGCAGACCTAACTTACCATAAAAGAAGTGACCTTTTCTTGCTTAAATCATATTTTAGTACTTTATCCCTCCTGAAGGCAAGAACTGACACTTAAATAGGTCCAAAACGTATTCTCATAGGAGACTCGCATCTCTCTATTTATGTTTTAACATTATTAAATGTGTTAAACATAAACTATTTTATGTTTAACATATTTGATTCACTTCCCACAGTCCATCTCACCCCATTTCCAGACCTTTTATTCGCGTACTTCCTTAGAACTTATTATTTACTCTCACTATTCTACCCCTGAATCTATGATATTATAGGGCTTTCTTAAAGACTCCACCTTGTAATTTTAGGATGTCTAATTAGATGAATTTTCCTTGTCCCCCACCTCTTATTCACACAAAATTCAATTCGACAAAGTCCTCCCCTTTCCAGTTTAGCATCCCCTTCCTATACTTCTTATTATGTATATATATTGCCCCGAGGGCAAAATATCATTAGGATAGTTACTAGGCTTAAGAGATGAAGTATTCAGTCTTCAGCTGAGTTCTTCTTAGTTTGTAAAAAGTTAGTTTAAATGTTTATGTATCATTGTATTGTACAAAAAAAAGTAAATCATCAAGTGTTAATTCGATGTAGTGTACTTTGATTAACAGTTCGATGTAATATTATTATCGATTATTCCCAGACTCATAATTGAGAACAAACAGCCGTGAAACCAAATTTGTTGCTTTCAGTCTAAAATGTAAATTAATTTTTATATTTTTCGATTCTGCAATTTACAATTTTTTTTCCCCCTTCCTCCCTACCTTCAGTTGTGAGGAGTAAAAATGGAAATATTCAGGGATTATATAGGCAAGTCTTTACTTACCTAATCAAGAAAAAATAGGAAATTTAGAGAGAAAATTCTAAGTAGTTCAAACACGGGTCAAGTATCAGATTTCATTCAACCATTTTAGCCGACACAGGCGAAAAATCTTAAATTTTATTCTCAAAACGATAAATCATTATCCTTGAAATATAGGTAATTGTGAAACCAAATAGAGATACACAGAAAAAGGATAATTAAATTGAAAGAATAAAAAAAAAAGTAAGGGATAAAAAAATCAGATGAGGTACGCACACCATAACAACGCCCAAGCTTTAGCGCCATCTAAAACGTTTAGTGATTTTCGAAAACAAATATTCAGACAAAGGGATGGCGAAAATTATGTGGAAGAAAAATTTATTTAAATAAATAAAAATTTTTATCCATTTTAGTCTCAAAACATTTTTTATTTTATTTATCCGTCCGACGTTTCGGCCAATTCGACCATTGAATCTATCCTCATGGAGAATCTTAATACAATTTTAGAACCAAATAATTTAAAAAACAACTTCATGCAGGCTATTCTGCCCAGATCATTTATATCAGTCCACAAATTACCCTAATCAATCAAATGTTCACATTAAGTTAACCTTCTTTGCTAAAATTTAACAATTATTAATGCGGTGATAAATTTTAACAAAGAAGGTTGACTGTGTGTGACTGTGGGATGTAAATTTTTATTTATTTAAACAATATGAACCAGTCTCCAGATATTTTAAGATTATAAATAAAAAAAAAATTTTAGTTCAAAAATTAGAATTTCAGGACTTATCTAATAAATTTTGTTTCTGACAAGAATAAACATTTTTAACGAAGCCGTAATGTAATCGGAAAAGATAGAATTTCTATTATTCAAAAAATTATCTAATACTTTGTTTTAATTCGTTGTTTATTATTGCTGACAATAAGAATTTATTCATTTATTTAATTTTTTAAAACAACATTAAAATATTTTTTTGAAATTTCGCCATTTAATGCCTGTCCTATCCATCCACCATTTCAAATTCCCCCATTAGGTTTCTTAACTAAATCAGAAATGACAGTAAGAGTATTTAATTGAATATTTATGAAGTTTGAAGAAATCGTCAAAGTAGTTTTCGAAAAAAAAGTGAGAAAACGTAACTTCCCAGCATATACCAATACCAAGTATGTAATTTCAGTTTCCTAGGACTTTTCCGTTTCAACACACACCAGCTATAAAGTGGTACTTCCAATCAGACTATTTTATCGAAAAAGTTGCTGTTTCGTATTGAGCTATGCTGACCGAAATTTTACAAACAGAAATCTCTTAATACGAAGTTAAATTCGAAAAGAAATGTTAAAAATCGCCATATCCCACGCATGTACTCAGACTAGATTATTTGTACTATGACATCATAAAATGTATTTATGTTGAAAATTCGAATTCGAAATATCGCATGATCGCGATAATTTTCCTTACTATATATTCCATATAGAGGTAAGTGAAAGTAAAAATTAAATACTAAAATCGAATCTACATTAGTGATGACACCGCCAGGAATTATTGTTTTGAGTGGAAAGGCTAAATATTTTTAAATATAAATTCACTGTTTAATAATAATAATTAATTAATAATAATTTTATTATTATTAAAATTAATTAATAATAATAATAATTAATAATATAATAAACTGTTTTGTTACTAATAATATGTAAATCTTTATAGTATATCTGACTACTTTGAGCATGTCTGTTACGTTGCTTAGATGACCTAACTGCGGCGATGAAGTCATACTCTCTTTATACATAACACGATAAGAGCCAATCCATGTCATTCTGTTATTTTCTTATCGAGGCTGATGATTTTCTCAATCCTATCATAAGGTCGTGTTGGTCCATTTAGCATTTATTTAAATAATAAATGTTGAGCCTGCTAATATGTTTAAATAATTTCCTAAAATTATTGATTACATTCTTTTTTTATTTTCAAAGATCGATATTAATGCGTCTATCGTATCTATTTAATATAGGAACATTTTATGATGTCGAAAAAATCAGACTATTTTCCATCTCGGATTATATTATAGAGTAATGAATAAGTTTATGTTGACTGTTCTTGCAACTAAAAAAATAGGACCGACGGTTGTGCAAGAAAGTAACTTGATTTTTTTTTTTGGAGTTACGAGCGATATGATTATAAGTAGGGATAGGATTTTTATGTTTTCACATATTTTTACCTGACCATGATATCTTCGATTCCTTACTAACTAACGATGTTTCAAGACATTTCTTGCCAAAAGAAGCCATTTTTATTTCACATATTTTTAAATATTTGGCCTTTTTTACATATTGTTACATATTTTGTTGTACAGCACATATTTTCTGAAATATTTGTTATTTTTTACATATTTTGTCCTGAATCATGTATTTCCTTAAATTATTTGCTCAATTGTAAATAAATTTTTCACAGCAACTACGTAAAATTCAAGAGAACGCAAGAAACTTAAAGGTGAAATTTATCATTTATCATAAATAGTGCGTAAAAATTCTATATTTTCATCATTGACAACAAATTAAAAGCAGTGGCAATAATAATTTTTCACACGGAATTCCATCCAGAATTTCTCAGAATCAATTAAAAAGAGCAAGGGCCTTATTCCTGTAGCATTTTCCTAGAATTTGTTTGTTTAGTCCTCAATCCATTTCTCTGTTTCCCCCCTTCCCATGGTCCTTTCTTATCTTAGTCTTGTTTCACTCCCCTAGTTTAATTACAATTACTAATTAATATCTTGTCATTGAACAGCTTTTTTTTTCTCTAAGTATATTTTTTTGTACATATTTTAACATAATTGCTTTTAAATATTATTCATATAATATATAATAAATACATATTTATGTA